>NC_041228.1:1834979-1883399 GCF_002837175.3 Physeter macrocephalus | reverse complement strand
GAGGATCCCACATGCCGCAGAGCGGCTGGGCCCGTGAGCCATGGCCGCTGAGCCTGCGCGTCCGGAGCCTGTGCTCCACAACGGGAGAGGCCACAGCAGTGAGAGGCCCGCGTACCGCAAAAAAAATAATACTAAAATTTAAAAAATAAACTACAACTGAAATGAAAACCAATATTCCATTCCAAGCAATGAATATATGACCAATTTAGGTGCAGACCAATATTTCCCTTTTATTTATCCATCTGAGACAATGGTCTCTCAAATGGAGAGGAAAAATTAACATCTTTTGACACAAGGATGTTAATTGTGGCATTTTATATCATATGAAAATATTGGAAGTAACATGAATGTTCGACCATAGAGGGAAAGTTATATAAGGAGGATGAATTCTCACAATAAAAAAGGACTCAATGAAAATTCTACCTGGGAAGATTCCTTAATGACACAGAGGGCAGTACAGGGTGTGGACGTGCCACAAACAAAGCCTCCGTGCCGAACGGGGAGACTGGAAGGACCTCACTACAATTACGGCAGAACGTGCAGGCAGCTGGGAGACTTTCTCCGTACGTTTCAGATTGTCAGACACATCTTCATGACTGTATATGCCACTAAAGATAATTGCCTGCACTTCTAAGGGAAGCAGAAGCCGGGTCGAACTGTCTCTGCTCACTCACTTTGACGGCACAACTTGGGGTCATAAAAAAATCAAGCAGGGCCAAGCAGAGCAAGCTTTACGGTGCCAAAACCTCCACGTGGTCGGCTTTTCTGTCTCGCCAGGGCCTGGGATATGTCCTCAGCCCTCGGCGCCCAGAGAGAGGCACACCCCGCCCTACCCGACCTGCACTGCTGCCAAAAAAGAAAGGGAAAACCTGGAGAAAACAGACATGAGCACCCTCAGAAGGAAATAAATGAAATCTAGTTTGGAATGTATGTTTCATCTATTCTTCTTGTTTGTTGCTTCTCCCCGTTAGAGGGTCAGCTGCGGGTGGGCAGTGATGTCCGCTTGTCCCTGGCGGTGTCCCCCAGTGCCCAGAGCAGGCCTGGCACAGAGCAGGCACTCAGCAAATACTAGCAAAGGAGACGGCCTCGCACACACATACACACACACACACACACACACACACACTCGCATACACACACACTCACATACACTCACATACACACTCACACACTTATATACACACACACATACACAACTCACATACACACACATACTCACATACACTTACATACACACACATACACTACTCACACACACTCACAGACACACACAGTCTCTCTCACACACACACACATACACAACTCACACACACACTCACATACACACACACTCACATACACACTCACACACACACACTTACATACACACACATACACACTCACATACACACACATACTCACATACACACACTTACATACACACACATACACTACTCACATACACACACTCACATATACACACAGTCTCACACACACACATTCACATACACAACTCACAGACACACATACACTCACATATATGTACACACACATACCCACATACACTTACATACACACTGACACACATACACAACTCTCATACATACACACACACATACACTCACACACACTCACACAACTCATGTACACACACACACAACTCACACACATACTCTCACATACACATACATACACACATCACATACACTCACGTACACGCGTCACACGCACACACTCACATACATACACATACACACATATTCACATACACGCACATACACTCACATAAACGCACTCACATGCACACACATACATACGTCACATGCACGCACACACACATATACACATCACACGTACTCACAGGACCACTGACCCCCATACGTGCGAACTGAACTTGCCCGTCCCGTGGGGCTCACGTCCTGCGGTCAGGAGCCGCCTGTAAAGGCAGGGTTCCTGGGCTCCCCCCCGGCCCCAGGCAGCGGCCCCTGCGGAGGTCCTGAGTCTGTGTCTGAGAACATTCACTGGTGATTCCGCGGCTGCAGCCCAGCAGCCAGTCTGCATTCCCGCAGAGACCCTCACTCTAGATCACCCCCCCGCCCAGCTGGGTGCCGTGAATGGGGTGCCCCAGGCATTCATCCCTATGTCTGCTGAATGAACAGCCCCTTCCCCACATGGGCCTGACCTCTGCTCTCCTCCCCTCCCCTCCCCCCAGGGTCTATGAGAGTCTCCCCAGGGAGAGGAGGAGGGCTTCTCTCCCCCTGCGGGGGCGACCTCTGTCCCCCTCTTCTCTGAGCTGCTGCCACCCTCTGCTTGGTGGCGCCCCTCCCCTCCAGCCTCGGGGGCACGGATGCCATGGCTGAGCCCCTGCTCTGGCTGCCGGCTGCTGTCTCTGACATCTGGGGCGTCCGCTCTCTCTGGGTCTGGTTCCCCTCTGGTCCCGGGGCGGCCCCGCCCTGCTGACACAGTTCCCACAGATGGTCGCTCAGTCTCACGGCAGAGGGTATTGTGCTTCCAGCAAGACTGTCCTCTGGGTCTGTCCTCCCCCGACCCGGGGCCGCCCTCATGGGGAGCTTCCACAGCCCGGAACCTTGCTTCCCTTGACCCCCAGGCCACACCCCATCTGGTGTGTTGCCAGCACCCCCCTCCCGACAGATGCTTCCAGCTCGGCCCCTCCACTGCCCAGCAGATGTGTTTCAGCGTACACTTGAACAGGGTTACGTGCAAAGTCCAAGTTCCTGGATGGGAGGAGCGCGGTCACTCCTCTAATGCCCCAGACGCCCCTGTGGTGATGGGCTGTCCTCCCGGGACACACGGAGACGTCCAGACCACCTCTGCCCAGTCGGGCACAGGGCCCTCAGCTCACAGCAAGGTTGCAGCTGCCCACTGTCCCGTGGCTGTGCCACGGGCCTGCCTGGTCTGTGTCTTGTCTTGGGTTGGGTTCTCCAGAAGCAGACCCTGAGATCCTGGTGATGTGTGAGGAAGTGTTTCCGGAAAAACTGTCAGGGAGTGCTAACCGGGGGAGTCTAGGAAGAGGGACAAAGTAGGGTGTGGAACAAGCCAGTTCTCCTGGAGGGGACTCTGCTCAACCCCACGGGAGGAGCCCTGGAATCAGGTCCGCACCAGGGCCGCAGCAGCCCGGTGTCTGCACCCCTCCAAAGGGCCCAGCCAGGGCAGGGCCAGGAGCCTGAGGGCAGGGACGCAGGTGAAAGCACAGCGGGGCTGGCGTCCGAGAGTGTGGTCACGGTGCCGCAGGACCACATCCGCTGGGATCTTGTGTTCTCACCTCTCTCTAGGGGATGTGGATTCAGCAAACGAAAGCCCAAGACGCCCAGTGAAGTCTGAGTTTCAGACTCAGAATTAGTGTAAATATGTCCCATGTGATATTTGGGACGTACTTTTAAAAGTAGCCGTTGTGTATCTAAAACTCAAATTAACAGGGCATCTTGCATCTTATCTGGAGACCTTGCCCCCTCCCTGCAGGCCAGGCCTCTGTTGTCCGGGTCCCAAGAGACCCAAAGCCTTGGGGTGCCAGGGCTTGTGGGGGATTTTAATGGCCCTGCTGCCCTGGGTCTCAGCAGAGGAGGCGTTTAGATGGAGACCCGGAGGGGAGGGCGTCTGGGGAAGCCTGACCACAGCTCTCGGGGCCCCTTGGCGGGGGCAGGGTGTGCAGGGGCATCTCTGCTCCTGTTTCAGACCTGAGGGTCCCCAGGTCTTCTCGGAGATGGGGACCTGGCTGCACCCGGGACGACCGCGGGAGTCAGGGCAACGGGCAGGTGCCTCGGGCGTCCGCTGAGGTCACTCAGCTGGGCAGGGGAAGGAGTCCAGGCCCAGGACAAGGTGAGGGCGGGTGGGGCCACGGTCAGCTGTTCCGTCCTGGGACACCGAGGACCAGCACCCCACCCCACGGGCGAGTCCCCACCGTCCCCTGCCCCGCGGGAGGGGGGCACTGAACAGGAAGCGCAGCCAGGGAGAGTGCCACCTCCAGGAGGCGGCCGAGGGAGAAGAGGCCCCTCCCTGGGGTGGGGAGGATGCAGGCTCCCTTCTGAGCTGATGAGCAGCTCTGAAGATCTCAGGTCTTCACGGCAATGGGCAGTGGGCCCCGATGGGCACTCTTCATCTCCCGGTGCACGTTGATTTTCCTTTTCCTTCTTATTTCTTTCCTTTCAACAATTAGCGGTTGAAGAGGCTGGTTTTCAATCAGGAAAATGAGACGTCAGGACTCCAAAGCTGACAAAGAGGCCAGTGCCACCTCTGGAGCCAGAGCCCGACCCTCCCTCTGCAGGGCACTCCCGCCAGTGGTGGGCACACAGCGGGGCCTGGGAAATAGCGGGGTGCCCCTCCCTCCCCCTCCCCGAGTGGGGCTGGGGTCCCAGGCCAGGGGAAGGAGAGGGGGGCGGAGAAGAGGGGGCAAAGATCAAACAGATGTCTCCCCAGGAAATAGGGAAATAGAGCCGTATAGGCCTGTCTCTGCAGGGACTAGGGGAAAGGTGACCAGTGAGGAATACACTCGGAGTGGAAGACAGACAGACAGACAGACCCAACAGAGGCTGGGCCCTGAGTCAGAGGAGGAGACGTGATGACAGACAAGGGAGGACACAAAGGAGAGGGGAGGGGGAGCAACCAGGAGGAGAGAGAGGGGCTTCTGGGGCAGGGAGGGGAAGGTGGTTCAGGGCCACCCAGATAGGCTGGGCGATGTGACTGCCTGAAAACATGTCCAGACATTTTTGATGTTCCTCCCTTCAAGAGACAGAGCTGAATTCCCCCCCACACCCTTGAGTGTAGGTCGGATTTGGAGACGCTTCTAACAAACGCACCGCGGCTTCCTTCTCTCTGTCTCTGTCTGGGTCTCTCGCTCCAGGGAAAGCCAACCGCCATCTTGTGGGGACACTCAAGCAGCTCTGTGCCCATGCAGCTGCGGGCCGCATCTTGGAAGCCGAGCCCGGCCCTAGTCAAGGCTTTGGACGGCGGCGGCCCCAGCCGATCCCTGCATCGTGACCTCACCAAAGGCAGAGCCAGAGCCACCTCGGAGGATGAACGTCTGTCTTCTTCAGCTGCTACCCTTTGGGCAGTACGGGTGGGCGTGTGGGAGGACCCGAGAGGACCTGGAGGGGCCGCAGGACCAGCACTTGCACGGTTGACAGATCACCTGAACCCCTCGGAGTCAGGATTAACACAGGGCACGCCTCTGTACACCAGAACAGTGACCCCGAGGCAGAGAGAGTGGAGGCAGAGTGGAGGCCCCGGGGCAGGACCGTCAGCCCGTGAGGCCAGGGGCATCCCAGGGGCACAGTAGGTTCCAGCGGGAGCGGACCCTCCTGCCTGACACTCCTTTGCAGGTAAGCCACCTGGGGGCCAGGGGCCCACCTTGCCCGGCCACAGCACCGGCCGAGCAGAGTAGGGTGAGATTGAAGGGCTGAAGCCTGCACCTGTTCCATCCTCAGCCCCGCCTCCGCCTTGGGGCGGGAAGGGCCCTGAGCTTGGCGGCCCCTCGCTGAAAGTCTACTACGCGCACGAGCTGGGAAGGGCAAATCCTGGCGGACCCTTGCCGCCGGGAGCCGGGCCTCCCGCTCCTGCCTTCCACGTAGGGACGGCCCACGGTGGCTCCCGGACGTACAGGCTCCGTCCCTCCTCGCACCTGCGCAGGTGCTCACGTGCCTTTCCCGCTCCCCACGCTCCTGTCCCCGGCGCTTGCCCTCTGAGACCCGCTGAAAGATCAACCTCTTCCGGACCCTTCTCCCCAGCGCCACCGCCCTGTGCTCCCTGCCCCTCGTGCAGCCCTGCGTCTGAGGGTGACCTCCTAAAGGCTGGTCTCTAAGCCCCAGAGGTGAGGACCTGTGAGGGGTCAGGGGCCGCAGGTTAGGAAGCCGACAGCCTGACAACTGGAGAGACGGTTTCAGGAGTGAATAAATCCAGGCGCAGGTGGGTTCGTGCCCCGGTCCGGGAAGATCCCACATGCCGCGGAGCGGCTGGGCCCGTGAGCCGTGGCCGCTGAGCCTGCGCGTCCGGAGCCCCGCGTACCGCAAAAAAAAAAAAAAAAAAAAAAAAAAAAAAAAAAAATCCAGGCGCAGGAAGGCAGGGAAGAGGGGGAGGGGGGAGACTTCCCAAGGTGAGGTTCCAATGTGGGCAGGAGAGTGTCCCCCAGAGCACCGAAGCCAGGCCCGCCTCCGGGGTACCAGGAGAAAAGGGGACTCTCCCTGTGCCGAGCACATACGTGTAAAGGGCCAGGCCCTCTGCGCGTCCTCTCCGTGGGTACCGTCCACCCACCTGCGGGGGAGGTTCATTCCCAGGGCCCACCTCTCAACGCCCACCAGGCGGGATGAGTGGACGGGGTGAAGGAGTGGGGTCACAGTGGCTCCGGTGGCTCCCGGAGAGAATCCCAGGGGCCCTGGAAGAGGGCAGGGAGAGGACGGCTCCCTCACAGCCCCTGGGACAATGACAGTGGCTGCACTGTCCATGCCTCGGAGCTTTCCCTAACTGTGTACTCCCCACCCCCACCCCTGGTAGGTGCTACCAGAGTCCCCACGGCAGCCAGGAGAAAAGGCAAGTGCCAGGATGTTAGATCACTGGCCCAAAGCACAAAGCAGTCCGAGTAGGGCTGAGGGGGCACGGGGAGACCAGCCCACCCCACGCGCAGGGCCGTCTCTGGGAGCCTGGCATGGCCGTCGGCATGGACCTTGTCCATCTTGCTTGGCATTGAGCCCTGTGCCCAGAACAGGGCCTGAAGCCTGCCTTGCCTTGGGCAAGCATGTGTCAGATGGATGGATGGATGGATGGATGGATGGATGGACAAGAGAGTGAACAGATTTCCCAGCCCGCCTCCTCGATGCCCATTTGCCCCTGCCCCTCTGCCTGTGTCCGGCTCATAGCTTCCCAGAACCATGAACGCAAACCTGTTCCTTCCTCCCCGCCCTGCCCAGACCCAGAGCACTGCAGCCTTGGGGGGGCGATGCCATGGGATCTTCTGCTTTGTCCCTCCCCAGCCTCCCGTGCAGGTGTAACCATCCCCTGCTCCCTGGTCCTCCAGTCTAGCTCTGGAAGGCGGCGCCCCCTTCTTTTATCTGCAGCTGTGCGAATCTGCAAGTAGATGTGCCTTGGGGGACGTGCTGACTGGGCCTGGCATTAACTCCCTGCTTTCACGTGTCGAAGGTGAGGCCCTTGAGTTGATGTCACAATCTTCTCCTTCCCCTAATTAAACAGAAAGTGTGGCCAGAGAGGGCTTGGGGCAGGGAGAAAATGAAGAGTTAAAGGCATTGCCTGCAGAGGTCCAGCCGCGCCAGGCTTTTCATTTAGTGTCTAAAAGCTTCCCGGCCCGTCTGCTGCCCAGAGATAGGGGCGGCGAAGTTAATGGCAATTTTGCCCCCGCCGGCCAGCCTGCGCCCCAGCGTGCGTGGGAGGGAGGGAGGGAGGGAGGGAGGGAGGCAGCTCCAGGAAACGAGCGAGATGCTCCTCAAAGGCCTGGGAGGCCCGGAGGCAGGAGACCCCACGAGAAAAGCTCTTGGCAAACGTGACTGCTCTTCACTTCCTCTGTGCCTGGCCTTTCCCCTCCCACAGGTGCAAACTGGGGGACAGTGGTGAGGCTGGAGGACTGGGGAAGGGCCCCCGGGCCTTGCGGAGAGCTTGGGCCCTTCCGGCTCAGCAGCCCAGGCCTGGATGCCACTGCAGGACCAGGTTGTGTTTGGAGAGCCCCTCGGAGAGGGCTCTTCGGCGCGCTGCAACCTGGTCTTTGTTTGGGGTCTCCTGCAGCTCTGTGAGGTTGTTACCGTTTCACAGCTGGAGAGACTGAGATCCGACCACAGGACTTGCCCCTGTTCCCCTTGCAGGCCTGGGGCTGAGCAGGGTCTTCAGATGCCAAGGCCAGACCTAGAAACGGCAGGCTCCGCTGGGACCCTACAGCTCCTACCTAGGAAGCTGAGACGTGCCCGCGGGAAGGGGCTGCGCGGGGAAGAGCCCAGAGCGCCCCGCGCCTTGGAATCCCCGTCCTGCGGGAGCCCAGGGAAAGGAAGCCAGCAGGTGGAACTCAGACCGGGCTTTCTCTCTCCATAAAGCCAAGCTGCCTTTGTGGGGGTCGTGGGAATGACCTCGGGGGTTGAGCAGGTCCAGTGAGGCTAGTCTCCCACCTGCGAGGTCTTAGCATTTCCCACGCCGGCTGGGCACCCCCGAGAGGGCGGCCCCAACCGTCCTGCGCTTTCCTCTCATTTGTATTGATTGGGGTTTTATCGCAGCTCTGGACGCGGGCCTGGGCCGAGCACGGATGTGTAATTCCACAGACAGATGCGCCTTCCGAGCCGGTTGCAGGAAGCTGCCGAAACCCCCTTCGCCCGTGTCCCTCGTGCTCTGGAGCAGCTAAGGGTCCACGGGCGTCCTGGGAGGGCAGGACGGCAGGCCCCCTCTGACCACCGGGCCCGACCACTGCTGCACGGGGACCGCTCCTGAAGGGGCCTGAGGCTGGAACACTCTGTGGACCGCTTGGCCGGCAGCTTGACCCCCCCACGGGGTGTCCCTCTGTCTCCACCCCCGCTTCTCACACAGCAGAGGCCACGCCACTCGGAGGCGTCCGTGGCACCGAGAGGTGAATGGGAGCTCACGTGGCCTGCGGGGTCGGGACGGCCCAGGCACCGCCCAGCTCTGGCCTCACCTCCTTCCCATCCCTCCCCCCACGCAGCCTCACACCCACCAGGCTGCTTGCCCACGTCCTTGCCTGGTACCCTCCCTCCGCCGGACACGGCTCTGCGCAGGGACCTTCCCTGCCCTCTTCCGGCTGTCAGGCCCCCCGACCCTGCTGAGTTCTGTCCGCCTCCAGGTTGTTTGTCCCATCTCCAACGTAAGTTCCACGAAGGCGGGGGATGCTCGAAGGCGGGACGTCAAGGCAGCTCAGAGCCCGCACGCTCGGCTCCAGGACGTGGGGCTATTTGAGGGACGGGTGGATGAATGAGTGAGCGCGTGAATAAATGAACTGAACTGACCTGACGCATTCCTCCCGAGCCCGGGCTGCCTTCTCCTCACGAATTCCCTTGGCCTTGATGGATGCTTGAGATGACGTGGACCAGGACCAGGATGAGGACGAGGACGGCAAGGACCTCCCGGAGGAGCAGCAGGAGAGGAGGGGGTGCCCTGTGATACGGCAGCACGGGGTCAGCCCGCGTGGGAGGAGCCAGGGCTCTGCTGGCTGGGCCGAAACGGGCTCCCCTGACCTCGGGCTGGGCGGCGAAGGGGTGGGTGCACGGCTGCTCGGGTGGCTGCAGACGCAAGAAAGAGGAGGGACTCGGTGCGCGGGACTTTGCCCCCCACCTGACGCCCTGCCCTGGGCCTGTCCCGCACCCCTCATTTGACCCCGCCTGGCCGCCTGCCCTGCGTTATTATCCTCACTTGGTGAAGGAGGCAAGAGGCTTGTCTGTCCCAGGTCACCCCAGTAAGTGGCAACGCTGAGACTCCAGCCCCGGCCCAGTGGCTTTCCTCTTCTCCACAAGGTGGGATGGATGGGGGCCGGGGTCTGGCCTGGATCTCTGCAAGCCCAGCCCCCCGGCCCAGCCTTCCGCCCACCCCTCTGGGAGAGGCCGGCGAGCTGGGAGGAGCGGGAGTCCCCTGGGCCCGGCCATCCCGCCCCAGCCAGCGTGCTGGCCGTGGCTGGGTAACCACGGTAACACCGACCCGCGCCCCGGGATCCCCCAGGGGCAGCACGGAGCAGGGTGACAGCAGAGCCCCCGAGTGCCATCCAAATGCCACACGCTTATTCGTCTTGCAGCCGAGGACCTCTGAAGTCATTACCCCCCCACCTCCGTCTCCTTTGTCCGGGACATAATTGTCCGGGCCCACCTCTCCACTTCTGTAATTAATTGCTCTGGGGAAGGCGGCTCGGCTGCTTAACGCCTTCCCTTCTGAGTCTCATCTCAAAGTCAGGAGGCGGGTGGGGCCTACCCTGGCCGGCTCTGCAGGACCCACACTGGGGTCAGGACCCACACTGGGGTCAGGACCCAGGGCTCAAGGCCCCGCCCCCGCCTCTAGCTGCGAGCCTCAGTTTCCCCGTTTCTCAGATGCACGTGGAGCCCCTGCCCTGCCTGCCGGTTAATTCACCTGCTCTGTTTAATTCAACTCCAAACTCTTGACAAGGATTAGACACACTCAAGCGCACCGACCAGCTAGTCAGCTTGCAGTGAGGCCTGTTATAATGTATCGGGAAGCAAGTGCAAAGGGAGGGAGGGGTGGGGGAGGGGTGATAGAAAAACAACTTCTGTGTCCCTGAGTTGCTGCCTAGGCGTTTCACATCACACCAGAGTCAGCTCTGAGATGAGGACCTGAGTTTACGAGGCACCCCAAGATCCCGCTTGTAAAATAACCGCGCAGAGTTAAGCCTGTGGGAAGTTAGTGAACCCCGCCCCTATTAAAAGTGACAGGGGCTTTGGCTACCCTGCTCTCTCTCCTGCCGGCTCCTAACCGGGGGCGGAGGTCTGCCCTCCCCTCCCCGCTCACTGCTCCCCACCCGCTTCTGGCGACCTGTGTCTCTGCGTCCTTCCGGGTGGGTGTATTGAAACTATGCCTTCCATCAAAACGGCCCTGGGGTTTCACTTCCCCAAAGTGGGAGCTGGGATGTGGAGGGTGACCCTCACTCATCAGGTCGCAGAACACGTGTTCTTCATTCAGAGCAGAGGGTCTGGCTTCCCAGCACAGGGGAGGGAGGGGGACTCCCAGGGTGCGGGCCTGGCCAGGGCATCCTGGGGCCGGTGGCAGGGGCCCCACGCGAGTGGGTTGCAGAAGGGCGGTCACTCAGGGGACCTGCGGGAAAGGAGTACAACAACTGGTAATCATGACGACACCCAGCACGTGTGCAGCGCTTCCTCTGTGCGCCAGGCACCTCTCTGACGCGCGCGCAGGTCCTTCAGGTGCCCGCAGCGCTGGATGCCGTAACCAGGGAAGCTGTGGGCAAAGCATGCCGGGTACAGAGAAGGCAGCTGCAGTTTTACAGACCTCGGGCTTACCTGTTACGATGGCCCGTGGAATGGCCAAAGGTGGGGCAAACGATGTCTTTCTCACTTTTTTGTTCCCAGAAATGCTCATCCCTTTGAATGCGTGTTTTTGTACGATGGCTCATTGATGAGTGTTTTTGCCCCAAATCTCACGGCACTTGCCTTGAGCAGAAAGCCCCTGATGGTTTCTAAAGTAGCTATTACTTCCTTTGACCATCCCCAGGAACTAGCGGGCTTAGCAAAGAAGCTGAGTAATCCCCTTGTACAGATGAGAAAACGGAGGCCAGAGAACAGCCCACTCTACCAGGGTCGGGGGGGGCCTGAGGGGCAGCAGGTCGGAGCGCAGGGCACACAGCCAGCAGGCTGGAGGGCGACGCCGGGTCCTGGGTCTGCTTGGTCCAGCCAGCTCAGCAGCTGAGAGCTGAGGTGACCTGTCCTCTCAGGGCTGGGCCGGGGTTGGTGGCGGGGGACAGTGAGGCAGGAAACTCTGTCACCAAGATAAAAATACTGTTTTAATGCAATTAAAAATATTAATGAAAAAAATCCAAGGTGAGGAAAATACCAAAAGTTTAAATAAAGATCAGGTCCCACGGAGCCAGGATTGGGGTGAGGCAAGTGGGAAACACTCAGAATTCCACATCCATGACCTTTTAATACAACATTTTAAAAATAAAAATATCCACAGGGAACTAAACATGAACATTTTACATGGAAACGGGCCCCACCCTGCACTAGCATCACCCCCCGGCTGCCTCACTCCCACCTTGTCGGATGCTGTCTGGATTTAAAACTTTTATTTTGCCCCACGTGGATATTTTTGCCTTGATTTTGATGTTTTTAAACTTAGCATCAAGAGATCATGTCTGTCGCTTGTGTGCTGTGGTCCTCACCGTAGCCCCAGCCCTGCACCCTCTCCGCCCCGGTCTCTCCCTCTCCACAGCGCTGCCAGGAGACCGGAGACCCCGGTGGGGACTCAGACCGTCTTGGAGGGACCGCGGTGGCCTTGGGCAGACAGAGGTTCTCTCAGCACTCCCGCTGGCGTCTTACCAGCCAAGACCCCGCCACGCACGCAGGTGCAGCGGGTCCTGTCCTTGGCAGCCCGATGGCCAGGATGGAGACAACCTCTGGCCTGCTTGACTTCTCAGGCCTTAGAGAGGAGTGTTGCCAGTCCAGTGGGGCGGGACGGGGTGCGAGGCTGGCTCGGGAGCCAGGCGGAAGGCCTACATGCGCCTGAAGGGGTGTGGGGCTCGGGGTGATTGATAAGGGCGGGAGAGAGAAGGAGCAGAGACATGTGTTCTCGGTGCCTCCTCACGTGCCCGTCTCTGACCCTCAGCCTCCTGACCTGGGCAATGGGTAGAAGGGTGACGAGGAAAAGGTCACCCTTCCGCGGGCACTGAGGTTGTACAGTCGGAGCCCGCGGCCCTGGGTTTGGGTCTTGGGACAGCCTCCATCTCCATCACCTGTGAAATGGGATAATGACAGCACTTGCTTCCGAGGGCTGCTGAGAGGTGGCGAGCTGCGTGCCCAGCACGTGGCGGGGGCCCGATGACAGCAGTAGTCCGAGAACGCTGGCAGGGTGGTGGGATTATCGCTACCGTCTCACGGCTTCACCGTGGACGTGAGATTCCATCACGGGCATTCGTGTGCAGGGCTGACCAGAGGAGACACGGGATGCTATTTCTCAGGTCATCATCTCCAGGTCGGCCTTGAGCGGCCAGGGAGGGAGAGGGGGCCTTGAAGGGTGGCTGCTTCTGCTACACTTCTCCCCGAGGCCAGAGCCTAAAAGGCAATCAGTCTTACGTGTATCATAAGTTAATAATAAATGAATCTCCTTGATCGTTTTGCTGACACTGAGATGTAACTTGTGGTGTCGGTGGCAATAATATACTGCAGCGGCAGATAACACCCTGAGTGACAGCTCAGCAGAAAAGACGCCCCGGGGGAGTCAGCGTTCCCTGTGGGCTCCTTGGCCGTCCAGGAGCGTCCATCTCAGCACTACTGGCCTGGGCGGTGGCCCCGGTTCCAGGAGGACACATGGAACTCGGGGTGGGCCAGAGGGGGGCCGGGCATCCAGCTCCCAGGGCTCTGGTGCAGCTCTGCGTTTGACGGCCGGGATCCCGGGCACACCTGCCACTCGGGGAGCCCGAGCTGCCCTTTCTGTAAAACACAGGGCTTAAGGCAACTGAAGTGAACGAAGGCTGAAGCCAGCAAGGACAGCAGTGAAGACGGGACCGAGGTCATCGGTGCCTGAGGATCACAGGTTAGATGGGCCACGTGCACCCCGCAGAACGGCAGCATCGGGAGGGGCGGCGGCCACGGTGTGAGGGACGGGACTCCTGCGCTGGTACAGCACCTCCGGGGGAGCTGGGCTCCCAATGCAGCTCCCGGGACACGAGTCTCGCAGGAGTCTGAGAGGCCTGGAGGGGCTGCAGGAGGCCCTGCAGTGGCCTGGAGCTTGTATTGCTCGGCTGCCCCGGGGCAATGCTGCAGGGCCAGTAATCACTGGCCCTCAAAGCTCCTAACGGCAAGCAGAATGCAGGGCCGTGGGAGGCCAGCGGAAGCGGCGGGACGGGCGGGCCCAGCCTGACTCGCTCTCGTGTCTGGGCTCCGCGGCGTCCTGGCCTGCCTGGGCTGGGTCCCTGGGACCGACCAGTGGCCCAAGTGCCCCTCATTCTCCTGCTGGCATCGGCCACCGCCTGGGCCTGTCCTCTTCATCCAGGGGGACAGGGTGAGGGAGCCCCAGCACACAAGGTCACGGCCAGCCGCAGCCGGAGTCAAGGAGGGAGGGACTCTGAGGTCACGTGGCGAAGCAGCCTGGCGCTTTCCAATCTACCCCCAAGAGGGGCCCCCAACGCGCCTTGCCAGAGCCACGCAGGCCGGGCACCAGGGAAAACCATGGCAGTGCTAAGTTGAAGCAGGGGGTCCAGCCACAGCATGGGCTGCTCCCTTTTTCTGGAAAAAGCCAGAAAATAAGGTAGGTTTAAAATGGAAGCCACCCTAATCACAGGCCGCATTCGATGAAGCTCCGAGTTAACTCGGGATCCAAGGAGCGCTTAGCGGGGAGCTGCTGGGAAGGGGAGGCCGGGCAGGCTCCTGGCAGGGCCCTCGGTGACGCGGCCGAGAGGTGAGCAGTGAGCTCCTCCGACGCCACACAAAGGGAAGGTGTGTCGTCTGTGGCCTCCAGGACGCAGGACAGTCCGGGACTCAGGCTGGGATGGCTCCCGTCACAGCCACGGCGGCCTGGTCCTCCGCTGCACGCCCACCGTGAGGGTCTCCAAGACCAGCGCCTCGAGAGGTCG
This sequence comes from Physeter macrocephalus, assembly GCF_002837175.3. Classification (NCBI taxonomy): domain Eukaryota; kingdom Metazoa; phylum Chordata; class Mammalia; order Artiodactyla; family Physeteridae; genus Physeter; species Physeter macrocephalus. The sequence continues at coordinate 1,869,160 of NC_041228.1, read as the reverse complement.
GGGTGCAGCGGGGCTGGGGGCCATCCCGGGTCTCCCGGCCCCGCCTGCGTCGGGCAGCGTGGTCCCGGGTGTGCGAAGAGGGGGAGGGCACCAGCTCCTGGGGGAGGGGAGCGTGGAGCATCCGGGACGGCGGGCCTCACCCTGGGCAGTGTCTGAGGACTCAGAGCACCCCAGGCCCGGTCTCCCTCCGGTGACCCCTCAGGACGGGCGCCCCGGCCCACCCCACGGGTGAGCGGACTGCCTGGGCCAAGGCGGGATGCAAACCCAGGACCCTGTCTCACGCAGGGAAGGCGGCAGGGAGAGGAGGGGGTGCTCCAGAGAGCAAAGCATCGCACGGGCACTGCCTTCATGTCATACCCAGAGCGGGCCCGGAAGCTGGGTGAATTAGGAGAAGCCGCTCGCCAGGCCCCCAGGGAACTGAGAGCTGGGCTGGTGTTTATAAGGGAGCCGAGGAGGCCGGGCCCGTGCGCTGACAAACTGCAGTTGCCAGGGGGACCCTCCAGCAGCCGGGCCGGGCACTCTCAGCCGTGTCCCAGCCTGGGCGCCCTCACCCTCCTCCTCCATAGCCCTTACGTGGCTCCTTCAGCCTCCGGACAAAATCCAAGGCCCGGGCGATGCCTCAGTGCCCACCGCGTGTGCCCCCGGGGCCTGCCTGCTGCCAGGCAGAAGGGCTTGAATCTCCCCAGGCGTCCAGCCTCTGCCCCCCGCGTCCCCATGGCACCTGGAGCCCTCTCTCTCCAGGAAATGCCCTCCACCCCCTGCTCCCATCCAGCTTCCACCCCAGACCCCAGGCCATTGTCACCTCCTCCGGGAGGCACCCAGGCCCCTGTCTAGAGATCCGGCCTCCTAAGGATGCCTGGCGCCGACCTGTCAGAGCAGAGGGGGCCTTCGGGGGGCCTCTGTCACCCTACCCGTTGCCATCTCCCTCCGTCCCCTTCCAGAGACAACCACTGACAGGAAGTGGGTGCGTGCCATTCGCTAGCACCATCTATTTTTACTGCATTTTTAGGTTCCCATAAACAATACATAATGTTCTTTCGCAGGTTTTAAACTTTACATAAACAGCGAGTTACACGGCATACCACGCTGCAGTGGGGTGTTCTCGCTCGGCATGCTTTTTGAGAGCCGTCAGCATTGAGGAGGGAGCTCTGGTTCAAATTGTTAACGGCCCTACAGCAGGCCCTTGACTGACTACACACCATCTACGCACCATCTTCCTGTGGACAGGCAGGTAGGCCACTTGTAGCCTCACTGCAGGATGCTGCGGTGAGCGTTCCCGTACGCCTCTCTCCGTGCGTGCCATGAGGAAGTCTCTAGAAGCAGTGTTGCTGGGCGCAGACCACGGGCACCTTCACCTTCCCCGATATCCTTGTTCTGCAGAGCGGTGGTGCCAAGGTCCTTTCACGGGCAGCGGGCGGGGGACCCCTTGTCCCACATCCGCAGATCCCTTGCTGCCGCCGACCAGCTTTTGTCGATCTGTTGGTTATGAAATGACGTCGTTGAATTAATTGCCATTTCCGCTGAAGAATAGTGAGATTGAGCTCTTTTTATATATTTATTCGCCATTTTGTTTCCTTTTTCATGAGCCATTTAAAACTCTCTACCCACTTTTCTACAAAGTTTTTCTGTCTTTTTCTTATCGACTTGCAAACGTGTCCTTTATATTCTAGGTACAAATATTCTGTCCACCGTGCCCATTGAAACCGTCTCTTACCGCCAGCAAGCAGTGTAGGGAAGTTTCAGTATTCCCTTTACATCTGGCTTTTTCCCCAAGGTATAATTATTTTGAGATTCATCCATATTGTTGCTTGTGTCAATAGTTCATTCCTTCTGATTGCCGAGTTGTATTCCATCGGATGGATGGGACGTACCACAATGTGTGTATCCATTCTTATGCCGATGGACAACTGGGCTGCTTTCAGTTTTTGGCTTTTAGAAATAAAGCTGCTGTGAACTCTCGCGTGATGTCATTCTTGGACACATACTGTCTTTTCTCTTGAGGAGACTGGCTGGATCGCATGGTAGGTGTGTGTTTGACTTTTAGGAAACATCCAACTACTGTTATGAAGTGGCCGTACCAGTTTGCGTCCCCACCAGCAGCACGAGAGTTCCAGTTGCTCCTTGTCCTCGCCAACCCTTGATATGGTCGGTCTTTTTCATTGTAACCATTCCAGTGGGTGCGTACATAGATCTCACTGGAGTTGTAATTTGCATCTTCTTAATGACTAATGCTATTGAGCATCTTTCCATGTGCTTATTTTCCATCCATTTATCTGTGTTGAACTATCTAGTCAAACATTTTGCCCATTTTTTACTGCGTTGTTTGTGTTCCTATTATTGAGTTTTGAGAGTTCTTCCTATTTTCTGATAAAAGCCCTTTGTCAGGTATATGATGTAGGAATGATTTCTTCCATCCTATGGATTTCGTTTTCATTCCTTTTACAATGTCTTTCAAAGAGCAAAGGTTTAAAATCTTGATGCAGTTCAATTTGGTATTTTTATTATCTTTTTGCTGTTATGACTGAGATATCTTTGCCTAATGTAAGATTACAAGGGTTTTTTTCCCCAAGTTTTCTTTTAGAAGTTGTATGGTTTTGCTTCATATTTAGGGCTAGGGTTAATTTTTAGTTAATTTTTATAAATGATACGAGGCATAGATTGAGTTTATTTTTCTTTTTGGCATATGGTGTTCCAGCACCATTTGTTAAAAAGACCATCCTTGCTCCACTAAGTTGCTTTTGTACCTTTGTTTGAAAATCATTAGCCCATATGTGTTTTTTGGACAGTCTATTCCATTACAGTGATATATTTGTCTAATTTTGTGTCAATACCACACTGTCTTAGTTACTGTAGCGTTTTAGTAAGTCTTGAAATCATATATGTTATTAAACCAATGTTCTTCTTTTTTGTAAGGAGTTTTGGTTACTCTTGGATTTTTAAATTCCCATGAGAATTTTAGAATAGGTTGATCCGTTTCTTTTTTAAAAACCTGCTTATATTTTGATTGAGATTTCATTGAATCTACGGATAGATTCCGGGAGAATTAATACTTTAACAATATTAAGTTTTCTGCCACATGAACAGAGCATATCTCTCTATTTATTTAGCTCTTTTATTTCATTCCACATTGTTTTATAGCTTTTCAATATATAGTTGACCCTTGAACAACACAGGTTTGAGCTATGAGGGTCCACTGGTATGCAGATTTTTTTCAATAAATACAACTGGCTGTTGGTTGAATCTCTGGATAGGAAACCGTGGATACAGAGGGCTGACTGTAAAGTTATTACACGATTTTCAACTGGAGGGGGATCGTCACCCTTAACTCCCATGTTGTGCAAGGGTCAACTGTGCAGGTCTTTCATGTCTTTTACCAGATTTGTTCCTAAGTATTTCCTAATTTTGATGCCGTTACAAACTGTATCTTTAAATTCAATTTCCCATTGTTTCTTGCTATTTAATAGACGTAAATTTTTGTATATTGATCTTATACTCAGCAACATTGCTAAACTCAGTTATTAGTGCTAGTAGGGTTTGTTTGTTTGTTTTTGTAGATACCATTAGATCTGCTACCAAAAATTTCTGTTGCCTGTGAGTAAAGACAATTTTCTTTCTTTCCAGTCTCCATGACTCATCTCTTTATCATGCTTTATTGAACTGATTGGAACTTCCACCACAATGTTAAATAGAAGTCATGAGAGTAAATGTCATTGTATTGTTCCTAATCTTGGGAGAAAACATTCAGTCTTTTATCACTAAGAAAGATGTTACTTGTGAGTTGTTCATAGATGCTTTTTATCTGTTCCTTACTTGCTGAAAGTTTTATCATAAGTGGGTGTTGGATTTTGTCAAGTACTTTTTTTGTCAAATGCTATTGGGACAATCATATAATTTTTCTTTCTTAGCTTGTTAATATGGTAAATTAAATTAACTGACTTTCAAATGTTAAATCAGTCTTGCAGTCCTGGTGGATAATCTCCACATGCCCATGATTTATTACTCTCTTATATATTGTTGGATTGATTTGATACAATTACATTTAAAACTTACATATCCATGTACATAAGAGATAGTAGTCTGTAGTTTTGTGGGTTTTTTTTTTTTTTTTCGATATCTTTGTCCAGTTTCAGTATCAGGGTAATGCTGGCCTCATAGAATGAGTTGGGAATTGTCTTGGTCCATTCGGGCTGCTATAACAAAATACCAGAGACTGAGTGGCCTATAAAATTTATTTCTCACCCTTCTGGAGGCTGGAAGTCCAAGATCAAGGTACCGACTGATTCAGTGTGTAATGATGGTCTGCTTTTTGGTTCATAGATGGTGCCTTCTCACTGTGTCCTCACAGGTCAGAAGGGGGTCTCTGTAAGGACTCTCTGTGGGGTCTCTGTATATAAGAGCACTAACCCCATTCATGAGGGCTTCACCCTCATGTCATAATCATTTCCTAAAGACCTCACCTCCAAATGCTGTCACCTTGGGCATTAGGTTTTAATATATGAATTTGGACAAATATTCAGTCCATAGTAGAAAGTATTCTCTCCTCTTCAATTTCCTGAAGAGTTTGTATAGAATTGATATTATTTCTTTCCTAAGTGCTTGGTAGAATTCACCAGTGAAGCCATCTAGGACTCTAGTTTCTTTGTAGAGAAGTTCTTAACTATAAATTCAATTTCTTTAATAAATATAGGGCTCTTCTGGTAATATGTTTCTTCTTAAATGAATTTGTGTTTTTTAAGGAATTTGTCCATTTCATCTGAGTTATCAAACTTATTGGTAAAAATCCGTTCATGATATTCCTTTATTATTGTCTTAATATCTGTGGGATCTGTAGTGAAATCACCTTCTAAGATCCTGGTATTGTAATTTGTGCCTTCTCTCATTTTTTTCTAATTAGTCTGATTAGAAGTTTATAAATATTATTCATCTCTAAGAACTAGCTTTTGATTTCACTGATTTTCTCTTTTGTTTTTATAGTTCATTGATTTTCAATCTGATGATTATCATTTCATTTCTTCTGCTTACTTTGGGTTTAATCTACTTTCCTCTTTCTAGCCTCTTAAGGTGAAAGCCAAAGACATTAAGTTCAGGCCTTTCTTACTTTCTAATGTAGTCAATTATTGCTATAAATTTCCTCCTAAGTACTGCTGTAATGGCATCCCAAAAATTCACATATGGTGTATTTTCATGTTAATCTGCTTCAAAATACTTCCTAATTTCCCTTTTAGTCTTTCCTTTGACCCATGCATACTTTATAAATGTCTTATTTAAGTTTTTAATATTTGGAGATATTTCAGATATCTTTCTACTCTTGATTTTCAGTTTAATTCCACTGTGGTCAGATATATATTTTATATGACTTGAGTTATTTTAAATGTATTGTGAATTGTTTTATGGCCCAGAGCATGGTCTGTTTTGACAAATGTTTCATATGCCCTTGAAAATAATGTGGATTCTGCTGTTGGTTGTGGAGGGCTCTATAAATGTCAATCAAATCAAGTTGGTTGATAGTGCTATTGAAATCTTCTATATACTTAGTATTTTGCTGTCTACTTGTTCTATCACTCATTGAGAGAGGCATATTAAAATTTCCAGCTGTAATTGTGACTTTTTCTACTCCTCCTTTCAGGTCTTATCAGTTTTTTCTTCATGTATTTTAAAGCTCAAATATTGGGTTCATAAATATTTAGGATCATGTCCTCTTGATGACCTAGTCCTTTCATCATTATGAAATGACTTTATTTGTTCCTGGTAATACTGTTTTCTCTGAAAGCTAGTTTACCTTATATTAATAAAGCCACTTCAATTTTTTTAAATTAATAGAGCAATTTTACAGAAAAATTGATCAGAGAGGACAGAGAGCACCCAGGTGTCTCTGTCTCTGCACACATTTTCCCCTATTATTAACAACCTGCATCAGTGTGGTGCACCTGTTACAATTCATACATAAAATTAATATGTTAAATATCAAATATTGTAGCTGATTCACTTTGTTATACAGCAGAAACTAACAAAACATTGTAAAGCAATTATACTCCAATAAAGATGTTTTAAAAATCAAATATTGATACATTATTATTAACCAAAGGCCATCATTTACATTAGGATTCACTCTAGGTAGTGTACATTCTACGGGTCTTGACAAATGTGTATGTCCTGTAACTGTCACTACAGTATCACCCAGAATACTTTCACTGCCCTAAAAATCCTCTGTGTTCTGCCTATTTATCCCTCCTTCTGCCTTTTAATGTAATTATTTATACTGTTAAGTTTAAACCTAACACCTTTCTATTTGTTTTCTTGTTGTCCTTTTTGTTCATCATTCCTTTTTTCTCTGCCTTGTTTTGTATTAATTGAATTTTTCTCATTCTATTTCACATCCTTTGTTGGTTTACTAGGTCTAAATATTTGTCTTGCTATTTCAGTGGTAGATCTAGGATTTCTCATTTACACCTTTAACTTACTGCGCCCTACCTTCAAGTGATACTATACCACTTCACATAAAATGTAAAACCCTTATAACAGTCTGATGCCTTTCCAATCCCTAAAGCCTTTGTGCTAGACTTGTCATACATTTTACTTTTATTTGTTATATATGTCATGCATCTGTGTACATAGATGTTACTATTATTGTCTAAATGGTCAGTTTTTTCAAAGATGTTTAAATGATTAGAAAAAGACTTTTGCATATTTATTCATGTACTTGCCTATTCCAAGTTCTTCACTCGTGTGGATTCACGGTTCCACCATGCGTCACCTACTTTCCGCCTGAAGGACTTTCTTTAAAGTTTCTTTTTTTTTTTTTTTTTCCCAGTATGCGGGCCTCTCACTGTTGTGGCCTCTCCCATTGCAGAGCACAGGCTCCAGACGCGCAGCCTCAGCGGCCACGGCTCACGGGCCCATCTGCTCCGCGGGCCCATCTTCCCGGACCGGGGCACGAACCCGTGTCCCCTGCATCGGCAGGCGGACTCTCAACCACTGCGCCACCGGGGAAGCCCTTTAACGTTTCTTATAGTGCAGATCTGCTGGTGATAAATACTGCCAGATTTTTTAATGTCCAAGAAAGTCTTTATTTCACACTTATTTTTGAAAGCTATTTGGGCTGGGTATGGAATTCTAGGATGACAACGTTTTCTCGAAAGCTGTAAAGAGATTGTTCCATTGTCTTCCCATCTCCGTTATTTGCAGTGAGAAGTCAGCCGTCACTCTGATTGTTGTTCTTCATTTGTAGCCTGCCTTTCCCCCTGTTTGGTTGCTTTTGAGATTTCTCTTTTTCAGGGGTTTTAAGCAATTTGATTATGATGTGCCTTACTGTCGTTTTCTACATGTTTTTGTGTTTGACGTTGGTTGAGCTTCTTGGAGTTCTGGGTTTGTAGATTTCATCACTTTAGAATTTTTTTTTACCATTATTTCTTCAGACATTTTTACTGCTCCCTTCTTCTGGGGACTTCAATTACATATATATTAGGCCACTTGTTGTTCCACAGCTCACTGATTTTTTCCCCATATTTAAAAAAATTCTCCTTTCTCTCTTACTTTCATTTTGGATGGTTTTTATTGCTGGCTCTTCAAGGTCACAAATCTTTTCTTCTGCAATGCAAATTTGCCATTAATCCCATCCAGTACATTTTGTCTCACATATTGAAGTTTTTATATTTAGAAGTTTGATTTGAGTCCTATTTTTCTCTTTTCAATGTCTCTACTTAAATTTTTGTTCCTTTTATTAATATCTATATTTATTCATTCCATTTCTACTTAACTTTTTGAACATATATATTCACGTCCTGTCTGCTAATTCTAACATCTGGGTTCTAGAATGATTTCAACAGATTTTTTTTTTCTCCTCATTATGGGTTGTATTTTCTTGCTTTGTTTCATGCTTGGTAATTTTTTATGGGATGTCAGACATTGTGAATTTTATTTTGTTGGGTGCTAGAGGTTTTGTTCTATAAATTGTTTTGATCTTTGTTCTGGGCTGCAGTTAAGTTACTTGGAAACAATTTGATATTTTCAGGTCTTGCTTTTTAAATTTTATTGGACAGGATCAAATAAGCCCTCAGTCTATGACTAATTATCCTCCACACTTGAGGTAAGACCCTCTGTGTATTCCACCCAACATCCCACAAATAGTGAGGTTTGCCCAACCTAGCTCATGTGAATGTCAGGCACTGTTTCTTCTAACCCTTTCAGTTAGCTTTTCCCCCAGCCTCAGTTAGTCTCCTCACATATGTGCTGATCAGTACTTGACTGAATGCTCAAGGGGACCCTCCGCAGCTCTCCAGACTTCCCTGTTTGTGTAGCTTCTCCTCCCTGGCACACTGCCCTGGGACCTCTCCCCAGGTTCTCTGTCCCTTTACTCAACTCAGGGAGACCACCAAGGTCTAGCAGAACTCCCTTCCTCTCGTGTGGCTTGGAGACTCTCTCAAGGCTGTCAGTGGAGGAGTTGCAGAGCTCTCCTCATTTGTTTCCCATACCTCAGGGGTCACTAATCTTCACTGTCTGATGCCCAATGTAATGAAAACCATTGTTTCATATTCATTGTATCTTGGGGTTTGTTTCCTGTGGGAGAGTAAATCTGGTCCCTATTATTCCATCTTCGTTGGAAGCAGAAGTCTTCTGGAATCTTTGAAGATTGCCTGCCAATCCCTTACATTTTTAATTATCATGATGATGTGCCAAAAATAGGGCATCTTATTTATTTGCCTCAGGTTCTCCGAGGGCAATTCTAATCTGAAGGCTAACGTGGTTCTTCGTTTTTGGAAAATTCTCAGCTGTCATCTCTTTAAATATGGCTCCTTTACTATTTCATCCAGTGGAGCATTTCCATCTCTCCCTCAACTCTCCTGACTGATCTTTCAGGTTCATCTTTTTGTCTCTCTCTGATATGTTATGGGTGAACTGTTCAGTGTAGTCACCCAGTTAATTACTTCTGTCTTTTATTATGTCCCTTCTGAGGTTTATGTCATCTATTGCATGTCATTTTTGATGACTCTTTTTTTTACATCCCCGCAATTTCTTATTCTTTCTTAATAAGAACTGTACCTTCATTAATCTCTTTAAGTAACCTAAACATGCTTATTTTAAGGTCTTCCTCAGACTGTTCTATAAAATCAACTTCATCTGGTGTGAATTCATGTTCCCATTGCTGATATTTTTAGTTCCTTTTTTTACAGAGGCCAAGCTATTGCTGACAGAGGTGGAGTTGGAGAGTGGAGCTTGCTGAGAGCACATGGGGCCACTGCCTCAGCAGTTAGCAGACTCAAGTCCCCACTGCAGGTAGTGCTGCGCTGGGGCTGACCTCCCAACTGCAAGGTCACCCAGCTAAGACTTACTGTGGGGAGGGGCAAAGGAGAACAGTCCCAAGAGAGAGGTAAAGGGCATGCTCCGTTATTTTCCAAATTTCTCAATATTATTCAGGTACCTCTACTTAAAGGACATATGAGGAGTGAGGCAGGAAGGCAGCCCTCAAGAGTGTAAACCAAACCCACGTCATCCCACTCAAGCTTGGCCCTCAGTCACTGCCTTCTCACAAGCCAGAGGCACCCACAGTCTCCTTCCTGTTTCTCCTCAGTTCCAAGCCTCCCAAATCCTCTCCCACCCCCCACTTGGCTCCGCGGTCCCATTCACCCTTTCCTCCTTCCTTGGCAGGCAGTGCTCCCGTCTGTACCTGTCCGGAGCCACTGTGGTTCCTGAGCAGCCTTTCTGAGCACCGCATCCTTCGTATGGTTCAGAATTTGCTTTGCAGGCTCATGGAGAGGAGCAGGGGTCTTGTTTTCCTTTCCTCTTTTTCTCTTTCTTCTTCTCTCTCTACCTGGATCCCTGGGCATCTCTTCCCAGCCCTCCATACTCCCATCCAGAACCCGGACAGCAGAGAGGCTTCTGCCCCTCAGGGCCCCTCACAGACCCCGTGACTGGGCTCCATCGAAAACCCCTCTATGCATACTTCCACTTACTTACCTCACTGGGCCATTCGTGGCCCAGGTGGCCACGCTGGACTTGTTTTGTTTGTTTGTTGCTGCCTTTTCCAGGTGGGGAGGAGTGGGGAGGGTCAGCCCTGGCTCCAAGCCCAGAAGCAAGTCCGGGCCTGCTGTCCCTTGAAGACTTTTAGTGCCATTTACCCGCGGCACCTGAGCGTCCAGCCGCTGCTGCCTGATTTTAAACCGAGCCCAGTACGCCTGTGGTTTCACCTCTGTTCGCTGTTTTGCCTCTCTTTCCCTAAAAGAGATTTAACTTATTTCTTTAGCCGCCACCTGGAAACCAGCATGTGAGGCCCACGGGGACTGGTCCCTGCCCACCTTCAACCCCACCTTCCCTGCTTCCCATGACCTTTCACCAGCTGAACGTATCCCCGTACCTTGCCTGTGCTTTGGCTCCTGTCAGAACCCCACCCCCACCCCATCTTTTAAGGCTCGAGTGGGTATCACCTCCTCCAGGAAGCCCGCACCAATGTCTGTCGTCTGCAGGTCCTCAGTTCGCTGCGCGCACTGGGAACACTGCTGCTCTTCTTCTGTCTCCCTTGGTGGGTGGGGAAGGGGGTTGCCTTACTCATGGCCGGGTCTCCGGCCCCAGCACGGCCTCAGCACAGAGCAGACGCTTCGTAAGTGATGTTAATGAAACACTGCATGGCAGTCCTCAGCAGGGGCTGTCGGGACAAGACCCTTCCTGACTCTCGGCGGCCCGCACAAGCCCGGCCCTCAGCACGGCAGGTCACACACGCCCCTCACTGCGCCGTCCTCGCGCGCCTCCCCTCTGCGTTTGGCCATCCCCCTGGGAGGGGTCATTCAAACAGTACCCTCCACCCACTTGCCTGGACACCCAGCGGGCATCCTGGGCGGTCAGGCCTCAGCTCACCCCAGAGCGGGAGGGCTCGCCCTCCGAGCAGTAGGAAAATGCGGGTCCCAAATACGGGGCAGCTTCCCTCACGGGGACGAGCCTCCAGACGCCAGGGTGGCCAGGTGAGCGCAGCACGCCCGTGGCGCCCGCTCGCTCGACGCGGTCAGACACTCAGCTGGATGAGCACTCCATGCGCTGGGGCCTCTCTCCAGCGAGGAACGGGGTAAGTAAGGGTCCCCATCCTCCAAACCCTCGCGGTATGAGGTAAGTAAAAAGGAGACATTCAGGGAAAGATGGGAGATGTCATTGGCATAGGCCAGTGGTGGGGCACGAGGGCGTCAGTAAGGCCCCCGAGAAGGCGTTCTTTGTGCTAAGACCCTGTAGGATGAGAAGCACTGTGCTGCGATCCAGGGGAAGAGCATCCCAAAGCCCCGGACGGGCGAGAGCCCTGTGGGCTGAGGGAAGAGGCTGAGGCAACCGGAGCACAGAGGAAGGTCAAGGGCACAAGATGGGGGGTGTGTGAGCAGAGCCTGCAAGGGTCTGGGGTCCATGCTGGGCAGAAAGGGACTGCAGAGTGAGGGGTCGTGGTGCGTCTGACGCCCCGGAGGGTTCAGAGACCTGCAATGAGGCCCTTAAGTCCCAGGTGGCGCGTGGGTCTCCAAGGGGTGGCCGGGACTGCGGACGATCTGGAAGGGAGTGAGAGGAGGCATCGTGCCAAGGACGACATCCAGGTCTGGTCCTGAGCCTGAGTGCCTGGCTGCACGTCCAGATGGGCAGATGGGCAGATGGGCGGGAAGGAGCAGGGGCTGGGAGGGGAGACGAGTCAGGAGCTCTGCACGGACAGTGTCCAAACTGGGAGCAGACTGTGGAGGCGGGAGCAGGCGCGGGGGGCTGCGGGTGTGAATTTAGGGCCACACGCGGGGGCGTTCAAAGCCCCTGGAGGCCTGGGGAGGGAGAGAGGGTGGGGCATAGCCCCGGCCTGGAGAAACCCTCCCCCCTCCCTCCCCCGCCACCCCGAGGCCAGGTCTGCTCTGCGGAGAGGCTTGCCCCCCTCGCCTGCCCTCCCGAGACGCAGATGCCGCCTGCGGCGAGGACCAGGCCAGAGGCTTTCCCGTAGCTACTGAGCAGCCCGATTGCCCCAAGTTCTTTAGTACCTGCGACTGATTCCCAGGCTGGGGTCTAATTGCTGCCCGTTGCTATGATCTCAGAAAAGCCTGCTGCCCATGGGGGAGCCGAGCGTGGCTGCTGCCTTCCCAAGATAAAATGAAGGAGCTTCTCCTTTTCTCCTTTGACTGTTGGCAGGCAGGAAACCAGCAATTATGCATCAAAGCGCCAGCTTTCTGGGGCTGGGACTCTGGCGGAGGACTCACTCAGGAGCACAGTCTCCACATCCCTGTTCCTGGGCCGGGGGTCGGCAGGCGCTGCCCCCCTCCCCTGCCTCTGAGGCAGCTGAGCAGCTTGCCCGGGAAGCTGGCTGTGGCCGCAGCTGCCAATGCCCCCCCAGGGATTCCACCTGCACCTGAGACAAAGGATGCAGTGGCCCTGCAAATGATTCCTGGGTTGCAGCTGTGATGGGCTGCCCTTTGGAGGGGGGAGGGAGCCCGTGAGGACCCTGGGAGGAGTAAAGACAGTGCCCAGGGGCAATGAGGGGGAAGCGCCGGGTGAGCTTCTCCGAAACCCAGGTGGCAGAGCCCAGGGCTCCTGGAACCCGGGGGAGGAGGCTGAAGCACACGCCTGACCAGCATCCGCAGGCACAGAAACCTGGGAAGCGGGAGCTCCGGCGGAGGAGGCTGCCCCCCTCTCCTCCCTCCATCACAGGACTAGCCGGCGGCTGCCTCTGCACACCACCAGGGCCGCTGGGTCGGGGCTGAGCCGGGGCCGACGACCCCTGGCAGCAGCGGGCAGCACTCTCCTCGGGCCCACAGCTCTCTCCACCCTTCAGGGCAGGAGCTTGGCTCTTGCAGAAGTCTGCCTCCCCATCAGACCCTAACCCAAACCCTAACCCTAACCCCAGGGTAGCGTCAGGTCCTGGGCACCTCTGCCCCAGGCCTTGCAAGTCCCCCACGCATGTAGATCCTTGTCCCCATGCCCTCCGGGTGCGCTGGGCTCACCTTCCCCTCTGGGAGATGTTGGGGAGACAACGTGCCGGCGAAACGAGCCAGTCCACGGAAGCACGGGGCTCACACGGGCCACCAGCAACCAGGAGCGGGAGAAAAGGCAGCAGGACTCTGCCGCTCGCCAGTTACAGGACCTGATGGAGCCGTTCGGCCTCTCCGTGCCTCAGTTTACCTGTCTGTCGGTGACAGCTGTGGAAGCACCTGTCTCATGGCGGGGTGGGGAGGAAGGAAGCAGCTCACGGGGTCAGGGCCCAGCGTAGCGCCTGCGTGGGATAAACATCCCCCAAATCACAGACAGCAGCAGATGGGGGTTGTGGGGGAGCTCCTCAGAAAAGCCCCAGCAGATGGAAAAGCGACCCCTCCTGACCCAGCAGACCCCAGCCCCCTTAGGCCCACAGGATGACCCTTTCAGTTCTGGAGCACCTGTCCCACACCACCCAGGGGAGGGTGTGAGGTCACTCGCTCGCGAACGCTGGCCCTCAGGGCACCGTGGGCGTGATGCCTTGTCCCGGCGAAGGCTGATGCCAAGCTTACACACTCCCGGGCGTGGCATCCGGGCCCTTGGATTGGACGCTGGCCATCTTCCCATTCCTGGTCTGCACATGGGGCTCATCTCTGCCACCTGCCCTGGAAGGGAGCTGTCCATCAATTCCCAGACCACCCTGGACCTCTGCTGCCTGCTGGCTGTGTGGCCTGGGGGTGGACCTGGCTCCTCTGAGTCAGACACCCAGGTGCCCTCCAGCTTTGGTGGAGTCATCCCACCGTTTCCACACGTGTGGTCACGTTATATGGATTATCTTCGAGATCATCACTGCCCTTGCGGAGCACACGGCAGGCGCCTCCTGCCGTCTCCTGCTGGAAGGCTCAGGAGAGCACATGGAGGCCTCGTACAGGGCAGTGGCGGATTCAGGGTCCGCTCAGCCTGGAACTCCAAGGCCAGGCTCCAGCCATCAGCCCTGTGCTCTCCAGACCTGCGGGTAGGTCCCCCGGGATCAGGCCTCCCTAGAACCCAAGGCTGAATGGCCGAGCACTGGGCTTGGAGTCCATGCCGGCCTGTCATGCGTTCGCCCTGACACGTGCCCAATGCCTCCTTCACGAGCCAGGTGGCCCTGAGCAATGCACTCCAGCCACTGGGAGCACACTTTGTCCATGTAAAGTGGGGATTATTAGAGCTCTCCATGGGGTTATTTTGAAAATTAAAGGAAGTGCTATGTGTGCAAAGCTCCTAATAATAATACTACTAACCACTGCCACTACCTCCATTGCTGCTTTGCTACAGATTGCCAAGTATTTACTGAGTCCCAGGCCCTGGGTTAAATGCTGCACACAGGTGTCTCATCCAGCCCCTGAGAATCCTGGCAGGCGCGCCTGTAACTGTCTTCCATCCACACAGGTGGAGACGGAGCCTCAGGGAGGTGAAGCAACTTGCCCAGGATCACACAGCGAGAAGAGCCAGAGTTGGGGGTCCAGACCAGTTCTGTGTGAGTCCAGGGCCTGAGGTTTCATATTCACTCATTCAGTCATTTGTCTGCTGGTTCTTGCATTCACCAGCAGGTACCACTGGGTGCACGTGACCATCAGCCTTGCCCGGTGCCTGCTGGGTGCCACCCACAGCTGGACCTCTGGGCTGGCCTCAGGCTGGACCGGGAGAGCTCAGGGACCGGAAGCGCAGGGCGCCAATGCTCTTTACCCTTCACCCAAAAAGAGTGCCCCAGGGGTCCTGAAGGCGCCGGGGTCCCCAAGCCCTGACCTCCCTCCTGGGACACTATCGACGACTGCACATCTGAGCACAGAGGCCGCCCGCAGCCCTGCAGACACAGCCCAGGGGTCATCAAGACCCCGCCCCACACGCCCCACCCCAGCCCTAGGAAGGGCGACACCTGGATTAAAGTTCCACTAATGATGGAATCTTCTGGAACATTGCCCGCCCTGGGAGAGGCTGGGGTGGGGCTGGGAAAGCTGCTGTCAGCTGGGGCGGCCGCGCGGGGCGGGGGGGCAGTGGAGGGTCATGGCGGATGGCTCTCCCTTCACAGAGCGAGAAAGAGCAGGGCTAGGGGCTTGACTTATTCCACGGTTCTTCGTAAGCGTGGCCCTGGCCTCCAACGGCTAAGACGGTTTGGAATCCCGCAGGTTTTCTGGGCCCCTACTGAGGCCAGACGTGGGAGTGGACTCGTGGCAGGGGAGCACGGAAAGCGGGACAGTGACCCGTGGCTGTCTCACCACATTCCACCCTCCCCCGCCTCCCGTCTACCAACCCCCCGAGATGCACCTTCCTCCTGGGTGCCTGGCTGACCCATGAGAACCGGAAGCCGAAGGGCGCGCTCCGATTCCAGAGGGTTCCCAAGGCGGGTGTACGGACTCCTCCCAGGAGCTCCCCTGGGCCTCTCTGCGTACCCCCCGTGCCCGACCAAGGTGGTCGAGCTGACTGCAGTGACCTGAGAGCTATGGTGGCACCATACTAATAAGGGTGAGGACACGGGCAGCTGTGGCACCAGCGGTGTGGATGGCGTGGAGGGGTATTTTTGTTTGGGATGTGTTGGCCTACAGCCGTGGGCCACGGTGACCGGGCAGCTGCTGGCAACGGTGAAACTGGTGACACAGGGACAGGGACAAGTGCTTCGGGGGCCAGGCCCCGCGATGTCTGCTGAACGCACGGAGGTGAAAATCCACCCCCCGCTCTTCTTTGCATCCAGAAGGGTCCTCTGCGGCAGATCTGGGGCCGCACCAGATCGCCAGAAACAGAACCTTGGGGCAGAGGGGTACGCTCGTCGCTGATTTATCCCCTGCCGTCTCCCAGATCTGAAGATAAACGCTGTTAAAAATAGGGATGAGTCAAGAATTTTCTTCCCGCTCAGGCGAAGTCCCCTGGACAGATGGCAAAATCTCAGTGATGGATTAGACGCTCTGGCAGCTCCTCCCCGACTCCTCACAGCCCAGCGAGATTTATCTTCTCTCGGCATTATTTCTTTCTTTTAAAGGTTATTTTTAGTGTTCTTGGAAAGATCTGATTGCAGACCTGAACACCGAGTGGCCCCCACTTTGCTGGCTGCTCTGTGTCTAGACCTACGATGGCCGACATAGGAGCACCGGCCACGCACGGCTCCTTATGTCAAATTTAAAGTGAGTGACAATGAATGAAACTGAAATTCCGTTCTCCCGTCACACCCCCCACGTTCTAAGTGTGTTACAGCCTCAGATGGCCCGTGCCTGCCGTGTCAGGCAGCGCAGAGAGAGGGCGTTCCCCATCTCAGAAAGTTCCGTCGGACAGCTGTCGTGGAAGCGGGACCCAGACCTCCTCCAGGCTGAGGGTGAGCCCCAGCTGCTTGTCCACAGTCTGGGGACTTCTAGGGCAGGCAGGAGGAGAGCAGAGTCTGGCCTGTCCCCCGTGGGCATTTCCCGGTCTCTGCAAACCTCGCCACGCCCACGCCTCAGCAGCCAAGGGCCTTCCTTTCCAGCAGGTCACCCTACAAGAAGCCAGCTTTCACCGTGGCATTGAGGGCAGGAGGGGTGGGATATGTCAGCCAAACACAAGTAACGTATTTGCCCTTTTAACAGGGATTCTGGTGTCTTAAACCCAGAAGAGACTGTAGGCGAAGACATTTCAGGAACCAAAAGGATAAAGGGAATATTGGGGGGAAACCCTTTCCCCACCTTCAGATCAAAGTGCCTGGGTTTTGACTCTGATTCTAGACCAACTGCTCGTGTAGTCTTACCCCAATTATCTTCTGCACAGACTGTGTTCCAGGCTCCATACCAGATGCCAGGATACAACAAAGGGACACTGGACATGGCCTCCAGAAGCAAAAGTGCAGTCAGGAGCTGGCTTGGTGGGGGGAGGGGGGCGGTTGGCTCTCCTCCCCTGTTGGTTTTACAAGTGAAAAGGGAAGGCCCTTAAGAAGAGGGGAGGACAAAGGGAAGCAGAGCCAGCTGACACTAAATCAGCCACAGGGCTAGGGCTTAGGCTGGGGCCCAGGACTCCATCAGGAAGCCACCGTCTCGCGAGACCCGTGGGTACTGAGCGTCCGGCGTGCTTCCAGGCCTTTGCTGACACAATCTGTGAACAGCCTGCCACCCGTTACGCCTGGGACTGAGCAGGCGCCTGCTGTGTGCTTCCCCCCACCCCCCAAGAGGTCTGGAGGTAAAAGATGACCCAGATGCATGCTCACATAGCTCACAGACCCGCCCAGAACCCCTTCTGAGCCCCTCCTGAGCGCGAGTGCTGTGCTCTGCCTTGACTGAAAAAAAATGCACAACCTAAAAGTTGAGAATTGTGTTTTATTTGGACTTTCTGAGGACTCACTCCTGGGAGGCAGCCTCTCAGATTGCTCTGAGGGACTGTTCCAAAGAGGTAATGGGAGAGCCAGGCTATACAGGAGTTTTAGAAGAAAAACCAAGTAGTTGGCACATCAAACAATTACTGTTCATTAAAAAAAACCCAGACATCTCAAGTTAATGAATTTAGCGCTTTTCTATGTATGGGAAGATGCAAGAGTCTGGGCTCATTGAAATCATTTCTTTGATATGCACCTTAGCTTCTAGGGTTGATATCCTGTTTTTTCCACCCTGGATCCCCTCAGGGTACCCAGTCGGGGGCAGCTGCAGTGGCTGCTGGCTTGATGGCTGCAACATCCTTTGTTTGCTGATATAGCAGGTGACATTCTTTGTCCACAGCTGCATGATCACACACCCTTTGAAAAGGACACTCCATCAGTCGCTCACTCTACTGCAAAACAACTTAGCCCAAAACACAATGATTCAGCATCACGGCATCTGATTATCCCACAGATCCACTGATCAGGGTCTGGCTGTGCCTTTGCTGGGTCACCCTTTCCAGGTCTCCCCCAGGCTGCAGTCAAGACGTCCGCTGAGGCTGTGCTCAGCCTGCCTCCAGTCTCCCACCCGGCTGTTGGCTCAATGCCGCTCCTCATGGACTTGGACCTGAGACCCCCCACGTGGCAGCTGGCTTCATCCCAGTTGGTGATGGCAAGAGAGGGCAAGAGACGGTATGAACAGATGGCATCACAATCTCTGTACCTGCACCTGGACGTGCCCACCCATCACTTCTGCTGTTTCCTATTGGTTAGAAGCAAGTCCTTGGGCCCAGTCCACACTCAGGAAGAGAGGACACGAATACATGAAAGCCGGGTGGGGAGGGTCATCAGGGCCATGCCAGAAGCAGCATCCCAAAGACACTGTCTAGCCTCATTTACACATGGGGAAGCTGAGGCCCAGAGAGGTCAAGTGCCCTGCCACGGTTGCACAGCTGGTCACTGCAGATCTGGGATAGGAACCCCGTCCAGGGCTGCTTGTTACCTCCAGATATCTGCGAGGCCTCGGGGGTGGCTTGAGCTGTCACTCCTGGAGCACAGGTTCCCGACTTAAAATGAGATGTGACATTTCCTAGTGCACGTGGGGCCCGGGCAAAATGGAAAAGATTTCATAAATATGTAAATCTCCATGTCCCGCTTCCCCAAGGAGGGCAGCTCAGCACCGTCCTCTCCTCCCTCACCTCACAACCCCACTCCCTCCGCAGATGCTGTAAGAGGATCAGCCATAGGCTTTGTAATGAAGTTTGAGTTGAGCAAGGAACATAATCCAACCGGAATGGGGTGGCTGCCCTCCCTCCCCCCGCCACCAGCCTTCCCCGGAGGGTTGGGCAGTGGTACGGGAGCTCCGGGCCACCCAGCATCTGCCACAGTCCCCAGGGGGACATGCTCAGCTCTGTGCCCCCAGCAGGGTGCAGAAGGGTGGCAGAGGGCTTCGAAAGCACCAGCCCACCCTCCTGAGCTGACAGATGAGAAAACCAAGGCCAGGGCAACTTTTCCAAGGACAGACAGCCACTTGGTGGCAGAGAGAGACCTGGAACCATGTCTTTGGGCCCCTGTCCTCCTTGTCCTGCACTGAAAGAAGGTGCCTTAACTCAACAGAAGGGCGCTGTCTCCAAAGGCCTATGGCAAACCCTGTGGCCCTTGAACCACGCCTCCACACCCGTGACCTTGGCCACCTTGCACCATCTGTGCTGGACAGTGAAACAGAAAGCGTCACCTCTGTGTGACCACTGAGGCATCGTGCTTGAGCCAGTGCTGCCTTAGTACGCAGAGCTGCACTCTGAGGGGCCTTCAAAATCCTGGATCGCCTAGACAACAGAGGCAGTGTGCTCTGCGTGGGAGCCAGGCCCCCTCTCTGGCCCTGAATCATCTTTGCTGCCCCACCTTCCACTTGAAGCCCTCCCCAGACTTCCACCCAGGCTCGTGGGTCGGCTCCCACCCCCACCTGCTCCTTCTATCCCGTTACCGCTGCAATAAGCAGGGCACCGCACCAGGACTGCGCGAGGCTTGAGGTCACATGGTCTAAGCCCCACACCCTTTCATTCATACTCTTATTTGTTCAACAGCGCTTATTGAGCACCTACTCTACGTGGGCTGCTGGGAAGTTGGAGGTGAGCAAGACAGATGCGATCTCTGTCCCTGAGAAGCTTCCTTCCAGTCAGTGGCAGAGGCACTGATCAGGTGAAGAAAGGCACAAACCCACCTCGGCTGCACAGCAGGAGGGGCAGGGGCAGCCCAGGTAGGAGTGGGGCAGGCTTCCTGGAGGAAGGGGCATTGCAGGGACATCTGGGAGGAGGAGTCAGCCTGGGAAGTAGTAAGGAAGAGCATCCCAGAAGGAGCAAAGGCTAGAAAAGCCAAAGGTGGGGAAAGCGGGGTGACTTTAGGGCCCTGAAAGAGATGGGAGACAGGCGTGTCGCCAAGGGCAAGAGCGACCAGTGTAGCCCCCTGGGCACCGTAGCGCATTCAACAGTGCTCTTAAGAGGGATTTGACCTGAAGACAGAAACTCCACCTCTCTGAGCCTCACTATTCTCCTCCAGGAAATGGGAAGCGCTGGGCTGAGGATGGGAAGATGTCCTCTGCTGCAGGCGCCTTACTCACACCTGGAGGACAACTTTTGCTCCCCTCTGTGCCAGGCCCAGGCAGGGAAGCTCTCTAGAACCCACAGACTAGCCTCCTGGCCCTGCTGGCAGCCTCTGGGGCCGCCGAGAGCCACCTGGAGAGATTTCATCTCAGAGCAGAGAGTGTTTTCCTTCAAACTGGTTGGCATCCAGGAGCTGCCATGGAATTTAATCCCAGGCCAGAAGTATGTTCTGAATCTGGCCCAAGGCACCTCCCCAGCCATGGAGTGACGATTGGCATTTCCAAGCGCCTGCATTTGTCCCCAGGCCTGTGTGGCTGTGCGTCCAAGTGGGTAGAGGGCAGGGGGGAGGGGGGTTGGGGTCCCACGGCCAGCCCCATGTCCCTCACATGAGATGTGGGGTGCGAGTCCTGGCTCTGTGTGGGCGGGCAATACAGCTGGGGTCGGGCTGAGGCCACAAGGCTTGGGCCAGGCTGAACTGCCCTCAGCCCTGGAGTGTGATCGGGCAAAGGGCATCACCTCCTGAATGTTTTCTCATCCTGTAGAACAAGGTAATAATACCTTTTCTGCAATGTCTTATGAGATTTAAATGAGATAATACAGGCAAAGGCTTTGCAGCTGTGCAACAGTAGATGCTGAACTAACAGCAGCTAAAAACAAAGCCCTGTTTCCTGGCTTTCCCAGTTGGTCAGATGAGACCGTTGTTGCTCCAACGAAGTGCTGTGGGCAGAGCTCCCGGCCCAAATTCTGGAGGGGAAGGACCCAGCGTCCCTGCCCGGCAGCCTCCACCAAAGCTCGTTGCCTCTCATTGGCTCTCACCGGGTCACGTGCCCATCCCTCAACCAATCCCCGCAGCCATGGGAATGCACTACCGTGATTGGCTGAGGCCTGAGTCACATGTTCCAGGAGGGGCTGTTAATTTCCCCTGAATCACGCAGGTCGAGAGTGGGGAGGGAAAACAGTAGCAGGTGGGTGCCCCAGAGATGACGTCCTGCACCGACCAGAGCCCCTGGGGAGCGCTGCACCTCTGTTGTTCACTTGACTCCCCAGCATCCCCCCAGTCGTCTAACCCAGCTTCACTGCGACACCCTCTCCAGGCTGTCTTCCCTGACCCAGCCCATTCCCTGGGAGGCTAAGGAATAAGGCTAAGAGGAGGCGTCCAGTTCAAAAGAGACTGGAGGGAAAGCAGGATACTATGGGTACAACGGAAAATGACCAGGGATGTCCCTGCTCAGCCTTGTGCGTCTTGTGTGTGGGGAGAGGGGGCCCAGAAGGGCGAAGGAAGCAGCCCCAAGGTCAGAAGGCAGGATTGGATGCTGCCCATTGGCCCTGGAGAGGCAGAAATCTCCAAGGCAAGCCAGGCTCCCTCCCCCGAAGGCCGCAGGAGAGCACTGCTGCCCACAGGGAGCATGCGTGGCTGCCTGTCACGTCCTGGGTGCCTCTGAATGCGGAAAGCTGCTTGTACTGCGACCCTTTTGAATGAAGATTTGGGAAGCTGGCAGTGCAGGTGGGAGGCAAATGTGAGTCATTCCCCAAGGAAAGGCGGAGAGCTGAGGCTCTCAGCTGGAGGAAGAAGCAGAGAGAGAGGAGAGGAAGGAAGAGGAGGAGGAGTGGGGAGGGGATTTCAACTCAGAGTCCCAGCCTCCCAGCCTAGAGGCTGGAGAGGACAGCCGACTGCTTCAAGGTCACTCTGGGGCCCCAAACTCCTGGGCTGGCTGATTGGGGCAGGGAAAGGAGAGCTAGGCTTGCCTTGGCTCACACGTGGGAACCAGGGAGGGGGACCTGCACAGAGGGATGGAAAACGGGGAGTGGGCAGAAAGGCGAGAGCCAGGAAGGACGCTGCAGGGAGCCAGGCCCTTAATTCCTGCGCTGCGGCCAGTGTCAGACAGACCAAGAGGCTGGGAGATACACCCAGAGCCTTGCTTTTCCTCTGGTGGAGAAACTGAGGTTTCCTGAGTCTTGGTTGCTTGTGGGATGTGAAGATACTCCCAAAAGAGACTAATCTCTCTCATCTCCCTTGAAAGCCTCTAGAAATTCACTTGGTTCTTCCATACAGTGAGTCACTTTTAAAACTCCTCCCTCTTCCTGGTAGGTTTAAGAGGTGGCTCTGTGCTGGGAGTTCCCCAGGGAAGACAGTGTGTGCGTGAGCGCGTGCGTGTGCGTGTGTGTGTGTGTGTGTGTGTGTCTTGGGGTGGAGGAGGCTGGGGTCCTGAAGAGAGGAGCCTGGTGGTCTCTGGCTCACCCTTGAAATCCAGGCTTGGTGGAATCATGGGCCCAGCAAAGCTGGCCACCTGGAAGTGCCTGAGCCCTGCTGGACTGGCAGGGTGCAGGCTGGGGTGATGGGCCAGGGGTGGGCGTGGGGTAGGGGGAGATTGCAGCTGGGAGAATCCTGACCCTGGGGGCAGAGCTGGGGGCCTGAGGTGGGACAGGTGGAGGGCTCTGGCCTGCTGTCAGCCTCACCCTCCCCACGTGGCCTGCTGGGAACAGGTGCCACCCAATGCAGGTGGGCGAGCAGAGGCTGAGGCCACGTGGCTCACCATCTTGGAAAGTGGGCGGGGAATCCAAGGAACCGCCCACACCCCCTCGTTCCAGGAGAGCGGAGCACCTCTGGGATTCACCCCCTTCCTTCTGTCCCTTCAGTCACTGTCTGGCGGAGCCTTTGCTTGGATGATGGACTCAGCCTCACCCTGGCCTCCCTGCCTCCAGCCGCTCTCCTCCCTGGGGCTCCCGAGGCAGCTTTCTGAAGCACAGACCAGGGGAGCTCACCGTGTGCCAGGCAGTGCTCCAGCATGGCCAGCCACCGTTCCCCCACATCCGCTGCAGGCGGGGGTATCACGACCATCTATGGATGAGGCTGAGGATCCCACAGGCTGGGTGACTGGCCCGCGGCCACGCGGCCATGCTCCCAACCTGTACGCAAGACCCTCAGGGGCCCGGTGTCTCCCTCCCGCCCCCCCGCCCTGTGGTCCTCCACGCCTGTGGAGCCTTCCCTCCTTCACTCTCAGCAAGCTCTCCTCCATTCAGCAATTCCTGGCTGAAGACCCCAGCCCCAGCCCCAGCCCCAAACACCAGCTCATTCATCAGTCAGCAAGTATCAACGAGCACCTAGTCCTCGCCAGGACCCGGCACACCTCGGGGCACAGGAACAAATGCACAGAGAAACAGGGAGCGCTGCCCGTTGCTGCGCTCGGGGCGGCCGGGCCACCCGCGGCAGTGATGGGTTGGGAGGTGGCAGGGCTGCGCCCCGCCCGGCGTAGAGGCATGACATGGGCTTTGCAGTTTCATGAGGGAGTGACTCGCTCTGATTTGTGTTTTTAAACTATGAGCCCGGCCGTTGCACAGCCAAGAGTGGGGGCAGGGGGGCCAGCGGGGCTGGGGGCAGCAGCCGGGACACAGAGAAGTTGGCGCAGTGAGAGATCTACAGTCGCACTGGCAAAACCTGGTGGCGGCTGGATGGATGCGGAGAGCCCGGGAGGTGAGAATGGCCCAGCTGCTGGCTGAGTGAGGGGCTGGGGGCTGGGTCCTCGACGGGGAGGCCCGTGGGAGGGACAGGCTTGAGGTGGGAGCAAGGGCTCCTTTGTGAACACGTGAAGTTGAGAAAGGCCTCTTCCAGAAGCCAGAGTCTCTCCAGCCCTCTCGGATTCCCGGGCTGGAGGAAATCTTGGGACCCCATCCCCCAGGCCCTGGAAGCCGTGTCTCCCATGGTGATCGCCTCTCGTTTCCTCGGATTCACTTCAACGACTCAACAAACCAGTGTCCCTAGGATTTTCCTACCAGACTTCGGCCCCGCATGAGTCTCGTCCACACGAATGTCCTCACCTGGACCCCAGACCCGAGGCAGGTCCGGCCTCCTCTGCCCCTACGCACCCTCTGGCTGGCTCCCAGGCTCCCAGCTCAGATGGAAAAGGACCAGCCCTTCCCGGGCCCCTTCCCGCTGCTGGCACCCGGGTGGCCCTCCACACTCCCTCACCCTCTGATCTCTCGTCGCCTCTGCCCCGGGGTACGGCTCATCCCCCACTTCACAGAGCCAATTAGGAAATCAGACTTCAAAAGCACTGTGACGACTGCAAATTAGTGTAAAAATATTGATCAGTTTTATTTGTAGGTGCTCCATGTTTCGGATGAAACGCTTTGGCCTTCTCAGCACCCTTGTGATGGAGACTTGAGGGCCCAGTGGCTTTTCCAAGGTCAAGCCTGAGTGGAAGGCTGGGTGGGACGGACCCCTGTGTGGCAGGCCTGTGGCTTGGCACCTGCTGCCCCCCGCCCCCATAAAGCCCTGCAGATTCCCCGGCCGCATCAGTACGCTGGGTGCCTCTGCTGGGCTCGGGAAACGCACGCTGCACTCCTTTTTCAGCCTGGGTAATTGGTCACAAGAGGTACAAATACTTGGTTCAAACAAACGCCGGGAAGTGGAAAATTTTCTAATCTGTCGGGCAAAGTCTCCCTTTCTCCTTTTACAATTTTTTTCCCCCAACAGGAAAAGACTTTTCATTTGGACTCCTTCCGATGCAGATGTGCGAAGGCTCTGAGAGCGACGTCTCGGGGACCGAGCGTCTTCTATTGATCGGGAAACGCACGCACAGCTCCCGGCGGCGGGCGGCCAGCCGCGGGCCCTCAGCGCCCCCTGGGAGCCAGGGACGGTACTGCGCCGGCGCGGACGGCGAGGCCCGCGGGAGGAGGGGCGCCCAGCCCTCCCCCCACCACCAGCCCCGGTGGCAAATCGCTTCACCTCTCTGGTCTCCGGCTTCCCCACCTGGAAAATCGGGCTTAAGCCAGGGTGCACCCCAAGGCGCTTTCAAATTACCTGTTTGACCTTCAGGAAGCCACCTCTGCGTCCTCGGTGGGTAGAGAGACTCACAGTTGCTCGGAGGAAGCAACCAGATCATGACTGCCTTGCCCAGTCCTTCCTCGTGTTTGATGATGGACACAGCCAGCCTGGGGGCCCTCGGGTTTGACGAGCTGGCAGAAGACGCAAGAACAAGGACCGGGGGCGTGGTTTAGAGCCTGGGCATCCGGCAGGGCGCTGGCACGAGGGCTGTCCTGGCAGGAGAAGGCCCTGCCCACTGCCTCGGGGCGTCCGGCCTGAGCCGCGGGACCCCTGGTCTTGGGTGTGAGTCCCTGACCTTCCCCTGGACAAGCCTCAGTGCACGGATACCCTGCTCACTGCCCACCACAAAGCCCTGCTCCCCGCTGCGAGCCCACCTCTGGGTTGGGTGGAAGGGGTCCTCACGGCTGGGAGAGGAGGGGCTAGAACACAGGACTTCAGCCCAAGACCCAGCTCTTCCCCCACTGCCACGGCATCACGAGCACAGGGGTCCCCAAGTGGGCCCGGCCTGGGAGACAGAGGGGTCAGAAAATGCGGGGGAGCGTGTAGGGTCGTTCCAAGATGGTGGCTAACAGAGGGGTGTGCAGGGGAGGGAGGGGGGCAGGGGAGCGCGATCCTCCCTTAGGGGCCCACCTTGGGGCCACCCTCCCATCTCTGATGTTCCTTGCCACCACCTGCCCGCCAGCTTCCCGGTCCTTCCTCCGGTCCCATCCGCGTGGCCCCGTCAGCAACCAGAAGGCAGCAGTGGGTGCAGCAGAAAGGGCACCCCTGGCTGCCCCGGCCCCGAATCTCCTGGCGGGCTTGGGCAAGCCACCCGCTCCCTTTGAGGTCTCAGCCTTGAAAACTCGAAAATGGGGCCAGGGACGCGCTTGCTCTGATAACAGTGGTGGTAGCCAGCGTCTACCGGGCTCTGACGAGTGCCAGGCGTGGCCCTGCCTCGCTCCGTCCTCCCCACGGTGTCCACGAGCTTGCTTCCCGCACCCTCCCCACTGTT
The DNA here is from genome assembly GCF_002837175.3 of Physeter macrocephalus. NCBI lineage: Eukaryota > Metazoa > Chordata > Mammalia > Artiodactyla > Physeteridae > Physeter > Physeter macrocephalus. The sequence continues at coordinate 1,843,487 of NC_041228.1, read as the reverse complement.
CCCAGGAGGGACGAGACACAGGGCGGTGCAGCCACAGGGTGGCGGACACAGGTGGACCAAGGCCCTGCGCGTCCACGGCCGCAGCTCAGCAAGAGCTCAGGAAACGCTGGCTGTTACCACGGCTGCTGCTGTTATCTTCCTACTTGTCTTGCGAGGAGCTTGAGAGGTTCAAACAGCATGAGTTCTTTCTGTCCCCCTAAAATGGCCTCTCCGTAGAAGAAACGGGCAACCATGTTTGCACACGAGGTGAGCAGAGCAGGGGCACAGTGGCCAAGCTTGGCGGGGTGGAGAGGGTGAGGGGCCACGGCTGGGACAGACGGTGGAATCGGGAGTCAGCAGAGGTGAGGGGCCCGGCAGGTGGGCCCGGGGGAGGAGCCGGGCCGGGCTGCTTCTGGGGAGCTGAGCCTACCTCTCCTCTCCAGGCCTGGGCCCCAGAAACGGAGCAGATGGACAGACTGCTGGCCCTGGCATGTCTGGAAGGACAGCTGTGTCCTGAGGGCCTCCGAGGCAGCGCCCTGATTGGTGAGGGCCGTGGGGGAGGCCGAGGGGGGCAGCTTTACACTTGATCTGGGGAGGAAGACGTTCACATCAGGATTCCCCAGGGTGCCTCCGGGAGGTGGGGAGCTCCCAGCACCCCAGGCGCCCCAAGATCCCAGTGGTACCGCTGATGACTAGTAGATCCACAAAACAGGGGTGTGGTGAAGGGTTCCACACCTGGGTTCCAGTCCACCTCTGCGGTCAGTGCACATGTCGTCCTGGGCCTTGGTCTCCTCACCTGTGAATTGGAAACACGGAACATGATCCCCTTGGGTCCCCGTGTCATTCCTGCAGTTTGGGTTGGGAAAACAAAGATGGACCCACTTTATAGATCAGGAAACTGAGGCCCAGATACAAGAGGTGACTTGCCCAAGGCCTTAACATGTCTGTGAATTCACAGTGGGGCCCGGGCCCCAGGCAAAAGGCTTCAACCAGAGGGAGGGTTGAAGGACCAGCTGGGAAGCTGAAGCCAAGGCCCGGTCACCTCAGAAGCTCTGGTGGGCATGTGACGCCCAGCCCTCGACTGTGTGTGCTCAGAACCTGAGCCGGTTCTGCCCCGGGAACAGAGACCCCTGTGGTCTGAGCACAGAGTGGGCCAGTGTGGACAGCACGGGTCAGTGACTGGCCAGCCGCCCACGGGTGCAGCCCTCCGTGTGGCCAGCAGGGGACAGGCGCAGAGCCGGACCCTGCCGCCCGGTCAGGGGCCCTTCCGTCCGGCCACAAGACAGGGCTTGGGGGCCACCAGCTCCCCACGCCCTGCCCCTGCTCCCCTGGGTGGACGGAATCCCAAGCTCAGATACTTCTTTTCAAAAAACCCCAAACAACCCAAAGCAACAAATCGTCCTCTAAACAAGAAGGCTGCTGGCGGGGTGGGGGGGCGGGAGGGCAGCGAGCAGCGGAACTGCCCTCACATCTGCAGTTACAGTGACTCAGGCCTCAAAAGGCTGCTTTATTAGAAATCACCCGTCTGCATCCCAGGATGAGCTAGGGAGCGACTGTCGGAGAACAGATGGGCTTTTACAAGTTAATGTGTAAAACTTACACATTACACATTACAGCCGCAGCGGGCAGAAGACGGGCTTCTCCATCGGCAGAGGACACGGTCAGGCCCCAGGCCCAGGCAGGTACCCGAGCCGAGAGCCTTCGTGACCTCCTAGTGGAGCTAAGACGTCGAGGGTCGCTGAGGCCAAGGACCCTCACAGCTCTTCAGGCAGCGCAGGGAGGGGTTCCGGGTTGCAGGAGAGCAGTCAGGTCAGAGCCGGCCCCCAGTCCCCGGGGTATCGGGGCTCAAGGCCCAGGGATCCACCTGCCCCTACTGCCCCCCCCATTCTGACACCCACACCCAGGGCCCCCCAGTGACCGTGGAATTAGATTGTAACTTGTGTGACGTCGTGGTTCGACATCTTTTCCTCCCAGACCTGGGCTCTGCTGCACGCAGCCCCGTCTGCCTGCTCGCCGGCGGAGCACACACCCGGCCTCCACGAATATCCAAGACACTGAAGGCCCGCACCCTGCCCCCTCCTCCACCTGTGCGTTCACCAGCCCTTAAAGACCACGAGACATGACCCCCGCCTGACAAGCCTCACCGAAGAGCAGCGTTTCCAAGCAACAGGGTCATAGTTGCACTCCCAAAGCACATGCAGGCACACGCACACACACACACACACACACACACACACACCTGCCCGCTCACTTGTGGTGTCGTGAAGTAATGCCGAGGACCCTGGACCGGCCTCCTGGTTGTGGCGAGATGTCAAAGGGTCTACAGGAGGCATGCTCAGAGCCCTGGGTCCCTGCCCCAGCCAGCCTCGCGCAGAAGGGTGCTGTTTCCGCGGTGAGGACCTGCCCACGTGCACCGTCGCCCCCAGGCTGCAGGCCAGGCTGGCTTTCCTGACTTTCTTGTCTGTGGCTCTGGGAACCCTGTCAGCTGCTCCCAACCTCCCAGGCGCCTGCAACTTCCAGGCCCCCTTGTGAAGAGGCGTGAGCCCGAGGGAGCAGAGAGACGCAGCTCCCCAGGGTCCCTGTCCCTGTCCCACTGGGGACAAGGCTGTGGGGAATCTTCCAGGTTTACCTGGAGTCAGGCACTCCTTTGGTGGGCTGAGGTCCCCAAAGGGTGAGGGGCATCCTCTCACTGACAACAGAGACCCTCACACCACCTGGAGAGCTCATTCAGGGGGACCCTGTTCCCTGGATGCTGGGAGAAAGGGCAGTGAGGGAGAAGTCACCATGGCAACGCCTCGGAGAACCAGCATTGCTTCTCTTCCATTCTAGCCAATTAAAGGGCAATTTACAGGGTCCCTACTATGCACCAAGGCGCTAAGACTGCTCAGGGCAGGGCTGGAGTTGCGGAGATGGGAAATAATCTGTCCTCCACCCTGAAAGGCTCTCAGTCTGCAACGCATCACACGGCCTCACGCACAGCAGGCTTGGCCACAGAGCCCTGCCTGCGGTAGGCGCTCAGTGGATGCTTGCTGAATTGAAGTAAAGGGCATGTGAGCATGTTCATGCCCATTCACAGAGCACCTCTCGCCCCTGAGTTCCCGCATGGCGAGGGTCAGACCTGATGATAACACCTGGCCCAGGTGAATACACCTGTGAGGCGCTGCAAAGGCTCCTTTGTAGAATAGGGATGTGTCAGCCCTGGAGAGGAGCTCCCAGAGGTGGTACCAGGCTCTCACTGTACAGGAGGCAGACCAAGCCCAGAGGTGGAAGGAGAAGTGGGTCGGGCCAGCGTCTGAAACACCATGGGACTCAGAGCCTGGCTTGGACGCTGGCACGGGCTTCACCTGTTCTCTGACTCGTCCGGGCTGTGCAGCCTCAGGCCGGCCCCTCACCCTCTCTGAGTCTCCAGTGCCCTGCCAGGCCTGCATCACATACTCTATAAACGTTGGTTTCTGTCCTAGCGGGGGTCTGGCTTCCCTTTACTACTCAGTCACCTCGAGAGCTGACCTGAGGGTCCCCCCTTCTTCCTCTATTCCAGAGTCTCCAGAGCGGGTGACACATGACTCAGATCTCAGCACTCCACCAAGGTGAGGAGGCGAGAGCGGCCTCTACCTTCTGCCCCTCGTTCCAGTGTCCATACCCTCAGCAGGTATTTAGTGAACACCTACTATGTGCCAGGTGCAGTGCCAAGGAAGTGAGCTGCCGGAGCAGGTGAATGGGGGGAGGGGAGGGGAGCAGTGCCGCGGGGACCCTCGGGCTCCAGACCGCTGTGTCTAGTTTTCACCCGCAGGGACACTGCAGACCACTGGAGGGTTTGGGGGACCAGCTGGACTGAACATCCTGGGTGGCACTGTGGCGGGGAGGGGCTGCGAAGTGACCCAGGACGGAGCAGGGGGGCAGCCTGCCATGCTCAGAGGCCGGGAGGCGTCCGGCCTGGAGGCGAGGGGCGGGGAGCGGGGCCCGTGGGCTTTGCTGATGGCGTCTCTGGCCCGTCTCTGGACAAAGGGGACGCTTAAGGCCTGCTGAGTGTAGGGACACGGGGTGGGGGAAGACGGGCAAGGCCTCTGACCTCCCCGTCTTCTGAGTCACATGTCACCAGAGCCAAGGACCCTGGAGCAAACGTGGGAGCAGGGTGGGGGCCGGCAGAAGTCCGGGGGCCGCTTCCAGACCCATTAAACGTGAACAGCATCCATTACGAGCCAGGCTCTTGAGCATCTAGGTCTGGCCTTCGGGGACCTTCAAAGTGGGGGCCCCCCAGCGTAGAGGCACAGGGGACTTCTAGGCGGGACAGGAATGCAGCTCCCCGTGTGAGGCAGTCCCCCTCCTGGCACAGAAGTGAGCTCTCTGTGTTTGTTCAGGGTATGCCCCTCCCCCATCCACAGCTTCCCTCTCAACAATCTGCCTCTTCCATGCTGACTACACGTCTCCTGCCTGGTCTCCCCGCATCCCCTCCTGTCTCCCCAGCTCACTCTCCACACCTGCCCAGCCCTTCGAGGTCAGCCTCAGCCCCTGTCCCACACACCCCTAACCATCTGAGTTTCAGCACACTTGCTTCTGTTAGTGCTTCCTACCTGCCACCCTCCCTGCCAACCCCAGGGCCTTTGCACGGGCTCTCCCTCTGCCTGGAACACTTTGGGTTCTCTCCACTCACCCTTCAGATCTCAGCTCAGGCTGCATCCCTGAGCCTGTCGACCCCCTATCTGCGTTCTCCCAGTGCACGTCTCTCCTTTGCCACACATGTCCCAGGGCAACTTCGCATGAGTCTATGGGTTTTGATGCCTGTGTCTTTTCCCCAGAGCCCCGTGAAGGCTGGGGCTCTGTCCACTTTTGCCCACCATGGCAAACCCCCCAGCAACAGCAGCTGGAGAAATTTGTTAACTGGTTAAAAGAATGAAAGGTGAAGCTTTGCTGGATCTGGGGGTGGGGGGAGCACAGAGCAGGAGGCAGAACGGGAGCGATGGGCGGGCGCTGGGACGGCAGGGGTAAGGGGTGAGTCTCTGCGAGGCCGGACACAGACAGGAGGGTGGTGGGGAGCTCTGGAAAGGTAAGGCAGGGGAGAAACTGTGATGGGTCCTGAACGCCAAGGATGGAAACCTGACGGCCAGTCACGTGGAAGATTCAGAGCCGTGAAGAGGCTGTGGGGAGATCAAGGCCTTCACCCGGCTCGCCCACCAACCCGCCTCGTCCGGCGCAGAGCGGCTCTCAGGCCAACGGGGGCCGGGGAGGGGCGGCAGGTGAAAGGATGCATGCAGGACCGCGCGCAGGGCTGAGAGAGCTCGGAGGTGCCCAGATGGAAGCTCGAAGACAGGAAGGGGCCCGTTACCACGGAGGGAGGGGAGGAAGGGCCTGGAGGGAGGCAGGGCGGTGTGAGGGTCCAGGATGGCCTGGAGAGGAGAGCCTTGGTGCTGCTGAAGAGAACCGGCCTGGGCGGGATGGGCCTGTCGGCCTGGAGCCAGTGGGTGCCCAGGAGGGGGTCAGAGGGGGCAGGACTTGGAAAGATCTGGTTTTGGACCCGATGGGACAGAGACGGGAGGGCAGCTTGGTGGAGAGGCTGACTTACATCCTCTTGGAGTGAATCAGAGGGTGAGCCCAAGCCTGGGGGACCCAGCAGGGATGCCAGACCCTGCTCCTGCCGCCGGCGGCCCTGACTCCAGGTTAGTCCTGGGCGGCTCCGGGACCCAGAGCAGGGCTGATATTTCTCCCTGGGCCCAGAGGAGAACTTTGAGGGCTTGTCAACAGCCTGGGCTGGCTCTGGGCCAATGCCAGGGCGTGGTCTGGGTGACACCTTCACAGTGTTGACAGCACGGCACAGGAGCCGGCCAATCATAACAGTGCTGGCTCAGCCAGGGGAGGGGTGTGGGGAGATCCAGGCACCCTGGGGGAAGGAGGTCGGGGGAGTCGCCCAGCCCTCCAGGCAACAGGGGTAGAGTCCGGGGTCTGCAGCAATCTGGCTTTAACAAAACACTAGCCATCATGGTTGACCATCCACAAGAGCAAGGGGCTTGAGAGCATGAAACTACTTACGGGGAGGTGGCGAGGGCATGGGGTGGGGAGGGTGGCGGCGGGAAGGATCCCATCGTTCTAATTTCACAGAGGAAGTTAAGGAAACTCAGAGAGGCCGTGTAACTTGCCCCGGATCACTCAGCTCAAAGTGACAGAGCCTGTTAGACCCAGTGTCTTCCTGAGGGCATGGTCACCTCCCATAACCACGCTGCCGTCCTGGTGCGGCCCACGCCCTCCGTCTGAGCCAGAGACTGTGTCCGTTCCGGGTCAGCTCTGACCACACGTTATCTGGGGAAGCCCGGTCCCGGGTCAGGTGGGGCCAGCACCATGGACAGTGGTTTTGTGGCTCTGCTCCAACCAGTAGACTGGCTTGGATCTGACCTGGAGGAGGGCCAGCAGGAGAGGAGGAAGCCAGGATCATGGGCAAAGCCCATCTCTCCATATCCCCACGTTTTCCAGGCTTCCCGAGGCCTGTTTCCATGGAGCATTAAGCTGAGGTCTCATTTCCAAGGAACACGGGTGCCACTCCCCAGGGTTCCACAAAGACCCAGCAACATTTGGGGACGGCAGAGGACTGGAGCCATCCAGAGATACAATCAGGGTCTCATTAACATTTTGATTGCAGTGGTGGCTCCCCTGGCGCCTTGGCCTGGACACACGTACACACATTCAATCTGGAAGCGAAGACTGAGCCCAGGAGAGGAGCGCAGAAAAAGAGCAAAACAGACTTATTTTAATAACGCTAAAAATAACCGTGTCAATATTCCCTTCTGTCTGGGGAGCCACAGATCTTTTTTTAATGCACCTTCTCAGCGCTCCTCTGTGGCTGGTGCTGGGAGCCTGGAGTACCTTCAGGCCTCCTGCCTTCCAGACCGAGCTCTCCCGGCTACTTGTGGATCTGGGGTCAAGGGTTTTGCCTGTCTGTACAGTGGAGACCACACCTCCTCCTCTGTCTGTCTCCCAGAGAATCCAGACCCGGGGTAAACCTCTCACTTAACAAATGGTCAAACTGAGACCTGGAGAGAATCGAGGACCACATGAGGTCAGGGGCAAGCAGGTGTGTCTGCACCCCAAGAAATCGAGGGGGCCTCGTCCCCTTCTAAAGGAAGGAGCTACTCACACAACGTGACCAATGGCCCTGACCCTCCCGTAGCCCCGAGATGGCCCGAATGTGGGTCCAGGCAACCCCTGTGTTAGGAGGAGAATGCCAAGGCCAGCGTGTGCTTCAGACGGGCCCAAGGTGCCAGGACCCAGCGTTCCCTACTCACGCCAGATCTCTCCTGAATGGGCGGTACAGTTAGTCCACTGAGGTGGCAGCGCCGACCTGGTGTGCCTGCATCCAGGGTCTGAAGGTGACCATCCTTTCCCCCACCCCGCCTCTCTCCATACCATCCCCACAGGATCTGCACTTTGACCCCAGCCCATACATAACCTCTGCAGCTTCTGACTGGCCCTCACTTCACCTTGGGGCATGGCTCCGCCTGTTCTGAGCCCAGCTGGCCACCAGCCACAGCCAGGCCTCTTGCCGGCATCCTCATTGTCTCAACCGTGAAGCTGGCCCCACCTCCGGCCACTCTCCAGGCAGCTCCCCCAGCCTCCCTGATGCTTGATTGGATGCCAGCACTTCCTGGACACTCTGCCAGTGGCCTCTGTGTAAGCCTTTCCCCACCAATCATGCTGATCAAGTGAGGGTTTGCCCAGCCCCTGCTCTGGGGCTTGAGATGCTGGGTTTCTCTTGATGCTCCCCCAACCAGTGCCAGCTCACTCCCTGCTCCCTGCTCATAAGGCCCCCAACAGGACACTCAGGGTCTACCAAGTTTGCAGTTCCTGAACTTTCAAGTCTCCCCCAGCTTTCTCTGGACTCACCACCCACCAAACCACTAGCTCAATACCCCTGTTTCACACCCTTTGCATTATCTTCCTTCTGCCTTCCTTCTGTTCTCCTTCTCTTCCTACCAATTTCTTATTCGATCTTCAAGACCCAGCTCAATGCCACCTCCTCTGTGAGGCCTTCCCTGATCGCCCCAGGCAGAGCTGACCTCTCCCCCTCTGTAAGAGCCAGCCGGTTGCCCACACCTCCACCAAGAATCCTGCTGCCCCTGGTTGGTAACTGTCAGCCAGGTGTTCTTCTTGCAGCAGCCCAGGGCGGTGGGGTGGGGGGGGCTTGTCTCAGGCACTCGGTGTCTGTGACCTCAGCATATTATTCAACCTCTCCACGCCTCTGTTTCCTCAACTATAAAATGAGGCCTTAATCGTATCTCCCTCATAGACTTATTTTGAGAATTAAGTGAGCTAATGTATGTAGAGGGCTTAGAATACTACCTGGAAGATACCACGTGCTTAAAAAATGTTAATTACTATTGCTACCAGCATCATCACCATCATCACCACCATCATCATCACCACCGCCACCGCCACCATCACCACCACCACCACCACCACCATCACCACCACCATCACCATCACCACCACCACCATCACCATCACCACCACCACCACCACCATCACCATCATCACCACCATCAC
>NC_041228.1:1752532-1834208 GCF_002837175.3 Physeter macrocephalus | reverse complement strand
TCATCACCATCACCACCACCATCACCATCACCACCACCACCACCACCACCACCATCATCACCACCACCACCATCATCACCACCACCACCACCATCACCACCACCACCACCATCACCACCACCACCATCCTCATCATCATTGTTTTCTCTACTGGATTTTCAATCTCCTTGCAGGCAGATAACAAGTACAAATCATTGTCTCCCTGGACACTTGCCCTGACACATAGGAGACGCTCATTAAATCTTGTTGGATGATAAGGTGGACTGACAGGTGGGCAAGTGAGTGAATGAATAAATGAAGGGACAGGCAGGTGGTTGAATGAATAAATGAGTGAATGAACGGGCGTGTGGACACAGGGGGCTGGAATGGGCGAGTCAGTGAATGGGTGAGTGAGCTGCTCTAGGGAAGAGCAGATGGGGGGCTGAGGAGATCCCTCCCACACCAACCTCTGCAGATGCTGAGCTGCTTAGTGACAGCAGGCCTCACAGTGTCCCCACAGAGCCACGATATTAAAATCCCTGACGGCTGTGTTGTCAGTATCCGGGGGAGACTATCTCTGCAGCCATCAGCAGCAGGAATGAGCCTCCCCCTCCCCTGGGCACTCAGCCCTGCTGGGCCGACACCTCCCTTCCTAAGCCTTCAGAAGCGCATTGTCCTGCCGATTCTAATTCCCTGGGCTGGACAGCATCTTTCCGGCCCTAAGTGCCCAGGGGGAGCCTAGGGGTGTGGGGGGCCAGGACAGGGACTGGGAGCGCCAGGAGTCCTTCCCTCGCTTCCCGGCTCCCCACCCGTGACCCCTCGGCGTGGGCACCCAGAGCTCCCCACCCCCCGCCCTTCCTACCTCATCACACTTCAGCACAACTGTCCTCTCCACCCTCCCCTCCCAGACTCTAGGGGCGTCTGCCTGGCTCACCCCTGACCCCGTGTGCTGAGCCCCTGGCACACAGTGGGCACTCTGTCATGGGGCTCGCTCCAGGGAAAGGCTGGATGGTTCGGTCAAGGTCACAGGGAGGGGACGTGAGGCAGGTCCAGGGCTTGAGTCTCACCTTGTAGCGCCCAGGCCCAGGCTTCACGCTCCACCAGGAGACAAGCACGTCCGGAGACCCAGTGGGTGGACTGGCCTGCTCACAGTGAAGATGGCAATGCCCCTGGGCTCCCGGGCTGTGCCAGGCAGTCTACGGGGAGGGAGGGGCCTGCCTACTGCCGCCCCGCCTGGCAGAGGCATCTCTGGGGAAGAGACTGGGCTCAGGGACTCATCCTCCTCAAAGAAGGGGGCGCAGGCCTCACGGGGCCGCCCCACCCCCCAAGCCCCTCAGCATTTCTCCCACTTTTTGTGGTTGAGGGACCACTTTACACTCTTAAAGCTTAGTGAGACCCCAGAAATCACTTGTTTATGTACGTGTCTACGTACATGTCTATCGATGATGACCACATTAAAAATAAAATATGACATATTTTAAAATATTAATTCATTTTTTGAAACTATAAACCCATTAACACAAGTAACATGTTTGGATGAAAAAGTACCTTATTTCCCCAAACCAGAAAAAAGTAGTGAGAGAAGCATGGCCTTACATGGTTGCAAATCTCTTTTGTGTCCGGCTGAATGGAAGCCACCAGAGGCTCATTTCCGCGCCTGCCTTCAGCCTGTTGCTATGCGTCACTTTGGTTGAAGTTAATGAAGAAAAACCCAAGACTGTGGGGTCCCCTGCCAAGATCTTGGGGATCCCCAGAGCTCCCAGCTCACACTCTGAGGACCACTGATATAGACAGATCTGGTCTTGTACCTTCCCTGCATACAGCCTCCCCAGGAAATCTGCCCACCCTGAACCCCCAGGAAGAGGGGTCGGGCCACCCAGGGTCCAGCCCTCACCTGCCGGGTCCCTCTGAGCTCCTCACCTCTGCTGAGCTTCAGGTTTTCCCTCGGGCTTTGTGAGGTTTAACTAAAATAAGGTGTAGATACCTTCTCAGCCTCATACCTGGCCACAGGAAGGATTCGGAAAATGATATGATGGTGGCCCCAGTAACGGCGCCTCCCCTGTGATCTGCCTAACCCCCATTCCCCGAAGAAGCCTGCCCTTTCTTCATGCAGCCCTCCTGGACTGGCTGCGCCTCGCCCTTCCAGACGCCCACACTTGTCTGGATGCCTCCCAGATCCCAAAGCGCACTTCCAGTGTCACGTCTCTCCCGGACCCCAGCCCTCTCCACCTCACCCGACCCTCCCCCACCCCAGTGCTTGTCCCTGTCACCTCAGGATCAGCAAGAGGAAGGACCGTGTTACTCCCCCCAGCCTCTTGTAGTGGACACAGTGATCAAGACCCCAGCTCTGGACTCACGCAGGCCTGGGTTGTAGGGCCTCAGTGTTTCCATCTGTCAAATGGGGATAATGACATCTCCCCGATGGGACCGTGGTGACCATTAAAAATAATCCATTCGGGCTTCCCTGGTGGCGTAGTGGGTTCGTGCCCCGGTCCAGGAGGATCCCACGTGCCGCGGAGCGGCTGGGCCCGTGAGCCATGGCCGCTGAGCCTGCGCGTCCAGAGCCTGTGCTCCGCAACGGGAGAGGCCACAACAGTGAGAGGCCCGCGTACGGCAAAAAAAAATAATAATAATAAAAAAATAATCCCTTCAGTTACTCGGCACCCTGAATGCTTACCTGGGGCCAGTGGCCAAGGTAACCAAGGGACCTACTCTCATGGAGTTGGTCTGATGGGGGGGAGATAGACATCAAACCAATAAACAGAGGGAAAGGTGGAGGGTGCGGCCTTCAGGACAGGCAGAGCAGCCCCTGTGATGGCCCCAGCTCAGGGAGACCCCAGGGAGGCCCAGGGGCTGGGGAAGGAGGCTTGGGGGGAGGTGGAGGCGGGCAGATCACACAGAGGCTTACGATCTGGGGAGGCAGTTAGACTGGCCTTCAGTGAAGGAGCTAGTCCTTCTACAGCTGGAGCAACAGAGCACTTAGTATCATCACAGCCTGAAGCTGCAGGGTGAACAGGCTGGAGGGGGTGGAGAGAGGCCGTGGGGTCCTCCAGGTGAGAAGCAGGGGCAGCCCAGACTAGAGCAGGGTCGGGGGAGGGAGAGCACAGCCTGAAGCCTTGCGGGCAGCTTGTCGGACCATCTCTGCAAAGACCTCAGTCCGTGTCGCTCAGATGCAGAACAGGGGGTGCTCCATACATATTTATCAAGGGATAAATATGTTCCCCTTAGAAAAAGGTGTAATAACAACAGCAGTCATTGCCCCTAAACAGATGTGCATATCATTCTACCTTGTACGAGGAGAAATTCACATTGTCATTCCCCCCACCCCCCTGCACAGGACGGCAGAGCTGGGAGTCTGCTGCCCCCTAGGTGTGCCCCCGGCACCAGCAGAGCTAGAAACAGTTACGCACCTCCAGGAGCCCAGGCTCCCCCAGGACCCATGTCTGCACAAAGGGGTGCCACCTGATGTGGCCAGGCCACGGTGTTTGTTCTCATGGTTAGACTGTGAGCCCCTTGAGGGAGGGGCTGGGCCTGGGATTCAGGGAGAGGGCAACCGAGTGCAGGTTGGCTCTGGGAGCGATGGGAGGAAGGACTGGGAGACTCAGAGGGAGAGTGTGTCTCTGCGTCTGCAGGTCTCCTCACCTGTGCAGTGCGCCTGTGGAAAAGGGAAAGGCCCAAGGTGAAGGACAGCTATCCAGAGTCTGAATTTGCTCAGGACAATTCCGGGCCTCCCGAAAATGCTCTGCTTCTCATGAGATATACCTGAGATCTGTCCGTTCCTCACGACCCGGGATTGGGGTCCCTGTCTCTGCTGCTGTCCTAGTAGTCTCAGGATCATGCCATTCATGAACTCATTCATCCATTCTTTCATTCAAAAAAGTAGTTAGGACCCACTCTGTCCAAGACCCTGGCCAGGCACCAGCTGTGGTTTGATTTGGTGGCTGAACCCTATCCTCCACCTCCAGCCTCCACCTCCCAGCCTCTACCTCCATCCTTCACCTCCCAACCTCCACTTCCCAGTCTCCACTTCCCAGCCTCCACCTCCCAGGCTCTACCTCCCAGCCTCCGCCTCCACCTCCCAGCCACCTCCCAGCATCCACCTCCTAGCCTCTACCTCCTGACCTCCACCTCCCAGCCTCTATTTCCAGCCTCCACCCTCCTCCTCTGCCCTCCAGCCACACCCCGCTCTTCAGTTAGTGGCAGTCACCAGCTGGGCCATCCCCCAGAGACTTTGTCTAGCCATTGCCTTCCCGGACGTTCTGGTCCAAGAAAACCCACACTGCCCTGGAGACCCAGAGCCGAGGCTTCCTGTTGCAGGTCCCCAGAGAGATTCACTTATTCCTCCACCCACACGCCTTCTCAGCCTGCATTTAACGAGGATTTGTTGAGCATCTGCTTCACACCAGGCTCTGCTCCAGGCCAGAGGCCTCGAAGGTGAGTGAGGCAGCCAGGGGCCGACAGCTGCCCCTCCTCGGGGCTCCTGTGTGCCCACCTGGGCCTCCGCTCACCCACACAGACACACACACGACCCTGTGAGCGATGCGTGTCCTGGCCCCCACCATTGCACTGGGGCAAACCCAGAGAAAGGATGTGTCCTCGGCCAGTGTGTTCCCCAGCCTGGCACGTAGTAGGTGCTCAAGGAAGGAAGGGAGTAGGGAGGGAAGAAGGGGGAGGAGGGAGGAAGGCAGGAATCGGGGAGGTGGGAGAGGCAGCGGCCTGGCTCTCTCTGCACACGACCGGCCACCCTGTCCTCCGTCTCGGGTTGGCTGAAGCTCCCTGGCCCCTGAATCAGCGCGAACGTGTGCAACTGTGGGTGTCGGGGCCGTGGGCTGAGACGTCCTCATGCGGAGCTGGCGCTGCTCTGTCCTCGCCGCCCGCACCGTTCTCGCTGCTGCTTCTGAAAGTGTCAACTTCTTATCTCGCCAGAATTTTTCCTGACTTGGAGAATTCAATAAAGCAGCTGAGTAACACTTAAAATAATAATGAAGCTCTGTATTCTAGCAACTCCCGGCTGGCTCGGGGAGCCCGCTGCCTTCCTGCGATGATCAATCTTTATTTTCACGCCAGGCTGGACAGCTCTTCTGGTTCGGGCCAGCCCCGCGGGCCCCAGGGAATCAGCAGGCCACTGGGAGGCCCTGGCTCCCACCTGCCGTCTGGGAGCCGTGGGAGGGGAGGCCCCTGAGGCCCAGCCCAGGGTTCGTGAACGCCCCACCCCCATCACCACCAAGCGCCCCACACCCCCGCCCAGCTCCTCACCACCGCTCCCCTCCGAACCTCGCCCTTGCTCTTCCCTCCACCCCGCTGCCTTTCCACCTGGGAAACTCCTGTCCACCCTTCAAACCCAGCTCAGGACCCAGTCAGGTTTCCCCCACCCCCCAGCCTTCGGGAGGGCTGGGCAAGGCTGTTTGGTACCCTGTGGCCCATGTGAGCTGCACGAGGAGGGTGCAGTTGCTATTCTTCCCACGTGCAGAGGGTAAACTGAGGCAGAGCAGGGCCCCGGGGTCTGTTGGATGCAGGTCACACGAGAGGGGCTCATCAGGGTCACAGGGCCATAGGTGGCAGACCCCAGCCCTGGAGGTGGACTTCCTGCTGAGGCCAGTGGTCTTTGCAGCCCTCTTCATGGGTGGGACCCTGCACTGAGGGGCGGCCCAGGCAGGGCGCCTCGGGGGGCGTCAGGTCCCCCTGCACTTGGTCAAGCTCAGTGACCCTGCGAACCTCACTGTGTTCATCTGTACAGTGGGGCCGTGACAGTCTCGCCCAGAAAGCTGAGGATGAAAGGGCTGATGCCCGCCGATGCCTGCCCGGGGTCGGTACCTCCTTGAGTTCCAGGAGGCTGATCGGTCCCCGCTTTGCCCCTCTATCCCTCGCCGCATCTCTCCCGACCAGCGTGTGTGGCTCAAGCCTCCTCCAGATTGTCAACAACCTCCTCTTATCAAACATCTGCGAACTGACCCCCACGCTAATGAGAACTCATCCATCTGGCCCCCTCCCTCCACCACCTGGACAACAGCAAATGGATGCCTCCCTCACTGAGTCTGTCTTTGGGGGCCAGACAAAGCTGGCTCAGGAAGGGCCCAGCCTACAGGGTAGGCTGCAGGGCCCAGGCTCTGGGCTGCGGGCCGGAGACCCCATCCCTACCGGACCCTCTGCTGGCTCGGACTCCACCCTCAGCAAGCCTCATCCACTTTCCTTTATCTGGAAAACAGGACCTCGTCAGACACCTCCCCAAGGTTGCTCTGTGGTCCAAGGAGATGATAGAGTTTTAAGCCCTTCAGAATGATAAGAAGGTCTCAGAAATGCGGTTGGCGTGTCTAATAGAATCACTTCATCTGGGAGGAGAGAGGCCAACAGATGCACCAGCCTCTACCTGGGAAAAAAGTTCACGGATGAAACAGCAGTGGGGAGAATCTGACGAGTGTTCTTGACCCTGAGAGGGGTTTCTTCTTTAGAGCAGGTGTTGGCAAACAACCCGGACCCCAAATTTAGCCAAATGTCTACTTCTGTAAATAAGCTCCTATTGGAACACAGTCATTTTTACACATGGTCTGCGGTTGCTTTCAGGTGACAATAGGAGAGTGGGGTAGCTGTGCAGACACCAGTGGCCCACAAAGCCAAAATTATCTACTAGCCGGCCGGTTACAGAGAATGTCTGCAGGCTGACCCCTGCTCTAGGGGACAGACTGAGGCAGCGGAACTTGCTGGGAGTCTCTGGGCCCCCGGACAGCTAGCTCCTCTCTCCTCCCTAGGAGCCCCCAGAGCACTGGCCCATGCTTCTACACTCTCCCTCTGGCCCCCTCCAGGTAGGCAACCCTGCCTGCGCCAGGTGTGCAGCCAGCCGGCCCAGCTGCCTTGTCCGAGCCTGTCCAGCAGCGAGTGGGCCTGGACTTATTCCAGGTGCCAGTGCTCCCTCACCTGCCTCCCCAGGGTCATAGCGAGGACTCAGCCTCACATCACAGCCCCATGAGTGAAGTGAGTAGGAGGTTATCCTGTGATGGCATGGACTGAGAGTGCAGCGCTGGCTGGGGTCCTGCCCTGTGGGAGAGCAGTCGGGGAAGGCTTCAGGGAGGAGAGGAGGATGCTGAGTCCTGAGCTGGGCAAGGGCTTGAGGGCTGTGGGGCGGGGCCTGAACGGAGACAGGGTCCGGGGGTCCCAGGAGGCGCTGAACTGACCCGTGGGTGTGGAGAGAGGAGCCTGGAGCTGCCAGGGGGAGCCTGCAGGGTCTGGGGTGATGGAGGAGTCAGACATCAGCCCAGCCAACCAATCTAAGAGCAAACGCATGAATGGCGAAGAAATGGTCCTCGGGTGTCATTTGAAGCCAACGCCGGGCTCCCCGCCCCCGCCCCCGCCGAGGAGCCCTTGGATGGAGAAGCGTTGACTCCTCCCCCCACCACCCCGCACAGCTGAGCCCCATCACTCAGCCGCTCGTCGCTAAGTGATATTACCAGCGATTACACGCGTTGCAGCCGTACACACCGGTTATCGTGCCTAATTGGGTCATAATTTTGACAAATGTGTCACTTTGGAGATCCTGACTGCAGAAGGATCCCCCACGCCCTGCACCGTGGGACATGCTCTGCCCGCCCCTTGTCTCCTTCATGCCCCCTCCTGTCCCCCCCTGGCCTTCTATTCCATTTCCCCATGAAACACTGGTGTCTTGCACTCCATGGGCTCCCTGACCCACCCTGCTGGGCGGACTGGAGTGCTTGGCAAACGCCTGCAGGGCTGGTGAAGGGCCTACGGCCAGAGGGAGGGGAGGAAGGCCAGTCCCTGTGGGCACCCTGCAGATTACAAAGCCCACTTACAAGTCACCCCCTGTTAGAGCTGCACAGCACCTCAGCAATCAGGGGGTCAGCCAACCTGGATGCGGACAGGGAACTCGTGGTCTGCCCGGAGAAGCCACCTGCCCACCTCACAGCCGGATGGGGTGAGGGCCATCCCATCTCAGACACCTGTCCCGTGCTCTTGCCTGGCAGCTTGAAGCCCCTCACTTCTCTCTCGGGAAAGGGGAGGTGATACCAGCCCATTTATAACGGGGAGCCGAGCTCTCAGGGGCTTTAGGACATTGCAGGGGCAGGGAGCCAACTGGGGTGGTTCTCAACCCCTGTGCTGTACAGCATTATGACTGCTATTGTTATTGTTATCAAGTTCTGTACCTTGGAGAATGACTGTACATGTGAATCATTTGTGTAAATAAAAATAGAGTTAAGGGCTTCCCTGGTGGCGCAGTGGTTGAGAGTCCGCCTGCCGATGCGGGGGACACGGGTTCGTGCCCCGGTCCGGGAAGATCCCACGTGCCGCGGAGCGGCTGGGCCCGTGAGCCATGGCCGCTGAGCCTGCGCGTCCGGAGCCTGTGCTCCGCAACGGGAGAGGCCGCGATGGTGAGAGGCCCGCGCACCGCGATGAAGGGTGGCCCCCGCTCGCCGCAACTAGAGAAAAGCCCTTGCACAGAAACGAAGAGCCAACGCAGCCATAAATAAATAAATGAATAATTTTTTTAAAAAAAAATAGAGTTAAAAAGACGCCTGCATTAGCCGCCTCTCCGAGGATTCCGTCCGTGGTGGACCCTGAGGATGGGCCTGTCCTAAACCCTTCCCTCGTGATTGGGAATCAGGGGTGAGACTCACTGGGCCAGGGAGGCCCGGCCGGACGCAGCCATGCGCGCCCCTGTCCAGGGTGCTGAAAGTCTGGGGCTCTTTCCGGACACCTGTCTGGCTCTGTCTCCCTCCCTGAAGGCTGGCCTCCCCTTCCAGGGCAACGGAAGGGACACTGTGTCCACAGGGACACTGGATATGGCATGGCTTGCTCTAACCCCAACCGAAGTACCAGAGAGTGGGGCTTTCCAACCCCCTGGAGACACACAGGCCCAAGGACGGGGCTTCGGAGTCAGAAACTCCTGGGTTCAAATCCTGACTCAACCACTTAGAAGGAAGGGAACCTCTCTGGACCTCAGTGTGCCCGTATATAGAATGGGGAGATGATACAGCCGTGCCCTGGGTGTCCTGCATCCCCATACAAATGGGTAGGGAGGGCTCTGCATCTGAGAAGGCTCACACAGAGTCTGGCCCCCCACAAACCCCAATTCCTCTCTCAAGCCCCCCTTGCTCCCTCTCCTATCGAGGGAAATATTGGAGAAGTCGTTCTAAAAATACTTACCAAGTTAGCAAGCTGTGTGGGTGGCTGGCTGCTTCCTTCATCTGCATCTAAGGCTGGCACGGCTCAAGGACCCGGGAGGGCTGTCTGGGAGCGGGGGTTCAGAAGTATGATTGTCACCATGGCCCCCACCCCAGCCCTGAGCTCAGGCCCCGCTGGAGCGTGGCTGGGGGCGGGCAGGAGGGGCGGGGGGCGCCGGGAACCTCGAGGCCACAAACCAGAGCCCCCATCCTGGTGAAGCACAGCCCTGCCCTGTACTGATTGGACGCGGGGAGCTGATGGGGAAATCACCGGTTCATGCCTCGGCAGGGCTACCAGCACCCGCCAGAGAGAGATTCTCTAGAAGATGGGGCTTTGGAGGTGGGGAGAGGAGTCGCGAGATGGGGCTGCCTTGTGGGCTCGTTAGAGCTAGAAGAGCTCATCCGTCTAACCAGGGGGTCCGTGGCGCTCTTGCGGGGGCCTCGTCGGCTCACACACCCGCCTTCTCCACAGACCTGGAGCACACCCTGATGGGGAAGGAGGAGGGCGTGCTCTCCCAGGGCAAGAGGGCCCGGCAGCCGCGGTGGCCTGGAAGGGGCTCCTCCACCAGGCCCTGGGCTTCGGGGGCAGCCTCCGGGGCCTGCTCCGTCCCCCCAGTCTCCTGCCAGACATTTGCTCGGCACCTACGAGGTGCCTCAGGAGGACAAGCCCATGCATCCCTAAAGTGTCACGTGCGCTTGTGCGGGGCAAGCCTGGGGGCGTGGGCGGGGCTCGGGCCCAGGGAGGGCATCTTAGATCACGCCAGGCTTGGCCTGAGCCTCTGGGAGGCCAGGAGCTGACCACTTGAGGACCAGGAGGAAGGGAGCTCCGGAGAGAGGGCGCAGCTCGCGCACACGGGGTGGAGGGTGAGGACGGGGCGCTGACTGGGGGAATGCCAGCACCTCCAGCTGGCTCAGCTCCTGCTCTGACCACCCAGAAAGCCAGTCTGCGGCCAGAGCCCAGCACTAGCCTACCTCCCTCCCTCCCCACGAAGCCACAGGGACCTGTGAGCCCCCGGCCCAGGCCTTGGGCCCAGCAACCCCCAGCTGCCCGCGAGGATTCTCCGATGCGGGCGAGGGTCCTCTCTGGGCAGCTGGGGCTTGCAGAGCTGTTCTCGGCAGCCCCCCGGGGCCGGCACCTGGTGAGCCTGCCCCGGGGAGCTACCGAGAAGTCCCCGGACTCAGAGAGAGCACGCTCTGAGGTGAGATTTAATAAGCAGCCTGGGAAGAATCAATTCTATTACACAATTTTATTTCACAGCCTCCTCTGAGTTGAATAGCAATTGCCGATGCAGGGCTCACGTTATAAATAGAAGAGATTTCAGGGCTGGGAGGCTTGGGGACTGCCTCGCCACCCCCTCATTTTGTGGGAAATGCCAGCGTTCCTTCCTTTGCTGCCCAGGGACTTCAGAGCAGGCTCAAAGGGAGGCGGGGCAGAGGTGCCGTGCCCTTGAGACCAGCACACCGTGCCCGGGGCGGGGGCGGGCGTGCCACCAGCCCTCTAGGAAGCCCTCACGTGGCACACCGTCTCACAAAGGGCCCCTCCCTCTCTCCCCTCTCTGCCCCTCCCCCTTTTCCTCCTTCCCCAAACATTGTTCGGGTTCCTAAGACCTACCAGGCAATGAGAGAGAGAGAGAGAGAGAGAGAGAGAGACAGACACACACACACACACACACACACACACACACACACACACACACACACACGCCTGTCCTGGCCTTAAGGAGTTCTTTGCAGAGGAAGCAGACCAGCCCTAGGTGAGGGTCTGAGCGGCACAGAGCTATGGAAGCTTCCAGATCTTCCTGGAGGTGCCAGGAAAGGCTTCTCCCACGTGAGCTGGACCGGAAGGATCAGAGGGACATCAGATGGAGGACAGGTCAGGGCAGGGTGTCCCAGGCAGTGAGGGGCACATGCAAAAGCAGAACAGCGGCTACATTGAGCAGGTCCTCGTCAAGAGAGCGTGTCGGCAGAGGGGCGGCTTGGGGGAGGGTCACGGAGGAATTTATTACCCCGCAGGGGAAGCTGGAAAGGGTTCAGGGCCAAGTGGAGGAGTGACAGTGACATGGTGGGCGCCCATGTGCAGGATGCTGGGGGAGGACGACGGGAGGGGCTGAAGCTGAGCCATCTCCAGGTGTGAGGGCGACAGCCCGGGCCCCCTGGAAGCTCTGCTCCAGACCTCCCTGATCCTGGGCTCTCAGCCGTCTCCTCTCTTCTACAGGTTCCCTCATTTTCAGCCTCACCCAGTCCAAGACCCAGGTTCAACTGAGTGGGCTCAGATACGCACACACCCCCACCCACACCATGCTCTTCTGTTGCAAATAAATCATTTTCAATAAGCGGGCCATTGGATGAGCCGAGAAATCAGAGTAATTCCGAACTAGCCTCAAAGGCCAACTGTTAGAGCAATACAATCAGAAACAGCTCGTGTTTGGCTTGGAAATCTACTTTCTGCAAAACACTTTTGAGGTTGTCGTTGTTGTTGTTTTTTCCTAATCTGTGCAAATTCCTCGCATCAGCCTTGTCGGGTGGTGATTCCAGCCCCGCTTTGCAGAGGTCAACACCCCTTGGAGGTGCTGGGGTGGGGGTCTGGGGCCAGGGCCAGAGCAAGGGCTAGCATGTTGCTTTTGGGGGTCGGGCTCTTCTTGGTAATATTTCTTTGGTTTCCAAGCACCAAGGGCAGGATGCAAGACCCCGAGGTGGCCAGCAGCCTTAGGGGTGGGCAGCCAGGCCTGGGCTGGGGTCTGGGAAGCCCACATCGGGATCTGGCTCTGCTCATGACCTTGGGTAAGTCACGGCCTTGAGTTCAGGAGCCCTCTCCATCAGCCACAGCCTCTATGAGCCCTCCCAGAGTGGGTCCGACCCAAGCCACATGATTCAGCGTTAGTGTGTCCTGTCCTAGGCTGGTCTCTCTTTCCATGAGCATCTGGCTCTTGTTTCTCCAGTGAGGCTGCACTTTCCCCAAGAACTATCCTCCTGCCGACCGCAGCCCAGCCTCACCAGCAGCAGAACTGCCCCCAGGACCTGCATCAGCGCTGGCGGCTGAGGGCAGCCCCTTCCGCCCTCTGCCCTGGGAAGGAGGTATGGTCAAGTAGTGAGCCCCCGGCAGTAGCCACAGGAGTGCCCACCACTCCTCCCTGCCCTGCAGCCAGGAAATGGAATCCAGGTGGCAGAGGGGGTTTAAGATGAGGTGTCGCTGAGCCCAGGTGGGAATTACCTACTGCTGCCCAGGAAAGGCTGGGAGAAGTGATGGCTAGGCTTGTAGTAGGCTCATATCACCCTCGAGGGCTGGGAGGCAAGGGGGAGAGAGGCAGACCCAGCGGGAGCCTCTTATTTCGGGAAAGGAGGCAGATCTGTCACTGTCTCTCCACTCAGGGCTCTGTTAGGAGACAGATGGGGCTGGCACTTGTATCTCAGCACCATCAGTAACTCAGGCAGTTTTTGGGAGCAAGAAGGTGGGAAGGAGGTGACGGATCCAGGAGGGGAAGTCCCGTGGAGCGGGTGTTCCAGATTAGCCAGGGTTCCCTTAGCCAGCCCCCCTCCCCAGGCAGGTTGGAGGTACGTAAATCTGAGGCTGGCACAGAGGCTGCGCTTGCGGGCAAGTGTGGCTTGTGCCTCGGAAGACAGGGTCATTATGCTGGTTTACAGTGTGTGACTTTGCTGCCAGCGCGGGAGAGAAGGCTGCTCCATCATCCCGAGGCTCACCACCTCCCTCCTCTCCACGCACGGAGCACCCGCCCTGAAATGGGGGAGAAGAGCGTGCTCTCTTATTTAAGATGTTAAATAAATGCCTTCACTGTTTTCCCAGGCAGGGGAAAGCCTGGTGAGAAGGGGGCTGTCCCGTGTCTCGAGCCCCCTCCTCCTGGGGGTCAGGGGAGGAAGCAGACCAGGTTTAGAAGCTGGACACCAAACCTGTTCTCTTCTGTGGCTTGCAGGACTTGACACCATCTCCTGGGTCCCTGCCCCAGCATACAGGCCCCTCATACTCCCCTCCCCCCGCTTTGTATTGCATCCTAGAAATAGACAGATGTCACTCCCCTTACTGGGTCACACCATATGGCAGAGGTGAAGGGATTTTGCAGATGTGATTAAGGCCCCTAATAAGTCTGACTCGGAGTTGAGCCAAGGGGACAGATGTCCCGGGTGAGCCTGACCTAATCAGAATTGAGCCTCAAGAGGACGTAGGCGCTCCCCAAGCTCAGAGGCTTCAAGCAACAAAGACCGTCTCGCCTGCTAACCCCGAAGAAGCAAGGCACCCGGAGTCCCGCAGCTTCCAGGAAGTGAATTCTCCAGCCGCACGGGAGCTTGGGAAAGGACCCTGAAGCCCAGAGGAGACACAGCTCGGCCACGCCAGGATGCAGCCCGGTGAGACCCCGGGCAGAGGACCCAGGGAAGCCATGCCCAGACTCCCGACCCATGGAGGTGGTGAGAGAATAAACGTGTGTCGTGTTGAGCTTCCAGGGCTGCGGTGGTCACTTTTGTGCAGTGTAACAGACAGGCGCTCTCGCCTCCCCGGGAGCCGGGCTAGACACCGCAGCCTCCTTGCGGTAAGGTGTGGCCAGGGCGCCGAGTTCACCCAGCGGAATGTGGAAGAAGGGCGTGTGGCCGATACCAGGCCTGGCCCATCAGGAGCCTCCAAGCCGATGCGCTGGCCTGAGAAACTTGAGCCGGGTGAGTCTGGAGGCTGCAACAGGCAGGGTCCTGCAGGGACGCACAACAGGGAGAGAGATGCGTCTATCTAAGACGTTTATTCCCCCAAACTGGCTTATGCGACCATAGGGACTGGCAGATCTGAAATCTGCAGGGCAGGCAGGAAGGTGGAAAACTCAGGCAGAATGGCACCTTCCTCGGGAAAACTCAGTTCTGCCCTCGAGGCCTTCAACTGATTGGATGCGGCCCACCCAGATTACCGAGGATAACCTCCGAACTTAACAGCCAGCGATTGTAGATATTAATCACTGCTATAAAACGCCTTCACGGCCACACCTAGATCAGTGTTTCATTGAACAGCTGACACAGGAGCCTGGCCACGCTGGCACAGGAAACTAACCATCGCAGGCCAATTGTTGAGGATAGAAGAGGCGGGAGCTCTGGGCCCCTGCACGCCCACGTGGAGGGGGACCCAAGGAGGGCCCCCATTCTGGATGTGACCTGATATGAAACATCTCTATCGTGCAGAACCAACGCGACCAGCCCTGCCGCCACCCACACGAGAGCCCTCGACGAGCACCCTGCCCGGGGCTCTGTGCTTCTTGAATACGTTGCCCAGAACAAATGCAGAAAACCCCAAAGGCCTGCTGAGACCAACGGGCTCTGCGCGTCCCCCACACCGAGCAGGAAGGCCCTAGGCAGAGAGAGGGCGGCAGAGACAGAAGCAAGGCGCCGCGGCCAGACCATATGCTCCCGTTCCGCCTCCGTGGCCCCAGGGTCCCGACACAGCACGTCCCCTGCTCACTGACTGCCACCTACGCCAGGAGCCCGGCCACGGGCCCCCGCCCACGACCTCAGAGGCCCCTCGCCTGCCCAGGGGTCAGGATTGTGGTCCCATTTGAAAGGTGGGTTAACTGAGGCTCCAGAGAGTGAGTCTGAGGCCCCACAGTGCCCACGTGGCAGGGGTGTGTCTTGCACCCAGGACCCCTCAACCTGCTCCGGAGAGAGAGGGTGATGGAGGCGTGCCTGGGCCCAGGGCGCCCGACAAGTGAGGCCGTGAGCTCGCCGGGTGCCTGCAGGGCCGGGGCCATCGGGCGTCAGCACTGGGCGGGTGCCGGTGAGTGTCCGGGCTGCTGCCCGGGTACCCCTGCTGCCTCGATCTTCAGGGAGAGGGTGGGGAGGAGAGGAAGTGCCCTGCTCATTCAGGGCTGCCGTCAACACCCAAATCTGGAGGTGCCGGTGTCGGGGCACTTGGTCCCCTGAGCAAGGGTTGCAGCAAACTCACCAACGTGTCTCCCCTCGAGCTGAGCCTGGAGCAGCTGGT
This sequence comes from Physeter macrocephalus, assembly GCF_002837175.3. Lineage (NCBI taxonomy): Eukaryota > Metazoa > Chordata > Mammalia > Artiodactyla > Physeteridae > Physeter > Physeter macrocephalus. The sequence continues at coordinate 1,819,091 of NC_041228.1, read as the reverse complement.
GAGTGTGGAGGAAAGGGGCCCGCAGGACCCCGGCTCTCTCTGCCCCCATCTCCCGCTCTCTCCTGCACCCGTTCTCTCTCTCCCTGGCTCTTTGTATCTCTTGCTCTCTCCCTCTCTCTCCCTCTGATTCGTATGCCTGACTGCGTCCCATGAGGCCCAGCCCTCAGCTCCCAGCACCCACAAGGAGGGCGGGAAGCAACACTGCATCACGTTGTGGCACGCTGTATCACGTTGTGTCACGGCGTATCACACTGTAGTGTCTGAGACTGCAGGCCCAGGCCCCCTCACGGCACGGGGCAGGAGGTGAGGTTCTGAGAGGTAAAACTCCCCCCAGGAGGCTCCCCAGCGAGCAGGACATGCTGGATGCGATCCTGGACTCAGATCGGATTCCAAACGTCGGGGGCTTTTCCACCCGAGCTTGTTCCCCACGCGACCGTGAGCTCTGGGATGACACCAGGCCTCCGTCTCCTCGGCAGCCTCCCCACGGACCGGCAAAGGATGAGCTTGAGAACACAGTCCTGCCTGCCTCTGGACTGGCCACCCTGCAACCCCGCAGAGGGGACGGCCCTCCTGTCCCAGAGGGAGACCCGGAGACAGGTGGGGCTCGGCGTTCCCACACCGGTGGGATTCGGGCGAGTGACGCGAGGGGAAAGCCCACGGGCCCTGGGGCTGAGGAGTCCCCAGCTCCTCCGTGAGCCTCCGCTCTGGAGCGGGGACGGTCCTCCCAGTTCGCTGCAGGTAGAGAGAAGCCATCAAACCCGCCCCCCCCCCGCCCTAGCTGAGGGCACCTCCTGCCCCCGCGTAGCCACCCGGCAACATCTCACCCGCAAAAGATTGAACCCAAGGCACCAGGCTCAGCGCGTCTGTGCCGGAAGCAGCTCCGGCCAAGAAACCGGGTTAGCACCGACCGCACAAGCTCCAAACAGATCCTTGGGGGAAACTGAGTCTCAGCCTTGCCTTGTACATCCTCCAAGAGGCAGAGTCGAGGTCTAAACCTGGACACCCCCCCCCCGCACCCCGACTCCGCACTATACCCACAATGCTCATGGCATCAGCTCCCCAGAGTCTGGAAGGACAGCCTGTGCAACTCAAGGCTCGTCTCAGCCTGGAGAGAGGGTAGAGAAGATGGGGACAGGAGGGGAGGCCAGGACGCGGCAGAAAGCGTTTTTCCTCCCAGCAATCTCCCTTCCTTTCAGGCAGATGGACTCACCCCGCCTCCTGCCTGAGAACGAAGCCACAGCCTCACCTGGCTCTTCACGTCTCTCCAAGTTCCAAGCCCGTCCCTGTCTCAACACTCTCTCTGCATGAACAGTTGTGGGGCGACCCGGTTCCTGTATGCAAGTACAGCACTTGTAACTTTTTCCCCTGAACCATATGACAGTAAAAGGTGCCACACTGTTGCCGCTTCACCTTTAAACACTTCCGTGTGTGTTTCTTACAGAATAGGACATTCTCCAACATACCCATAGTACGCACACCACAGTCACGAGACACGCCCACTGACGCACCGATGTCATCAAGTCCTGAGCCTGAATGTGGGTTTGGGGTGGAGTATTCGAAACGATGCCTATCTCACATTCCTTATCAAACTCTTATTTATTCATTTGTTTATATCTGTATGGACTCGTGCTTGCTTTGCTCCCCCCATGGGTTCTAAGGCTCAAATTGCCCCTGATTCGGTCAGTGGGAGCCATTCAGCTGGCTCTGTGTCCTTTGACACGTTCCCACCCCCCGCTGAGCACTTCCTACAAGATGCTCCAGGCTCGCCCCGCACGCCCCACCTCACCCTGGTCAGCCATTTCCCCAGGGACCCCTGTACCTTTTGACGGAGAAAGTCGACCAGAGTTTAAGTGCCAGAGTTCAGGCACTGGCTGTCCTCACTGCTGTTGGGTGCCGTTGCCTCCAGGCCCTCTCAGTGGGCAGAACTAGAGAATTAAGTTGTCAATTGCTGCAGAGGGGGGAAAAAAAACACCCCCAAAGAGTGGTTTAAAACAAGACATTTATTTTGCTCCAAAAACTGCGACCTGGGCAGGGCTCAGCGGTGACAGCTCTGTTCCACTGGGCATGAGCTGGGGCGGCTTCAAGGGCCGGATTCTTCTCAAGACCGGCTCGCTCCTATGCCCGGACGTTGGCGGCTGCCGATCAGGACCCCACCTGGGCTGTGGCGGGAACTCCTGCGCCTGGGCTCTCCAGGAAGCCGCTGGGGCTTCCTCACGGGCTGGTGGCTCAGTTCCCGGAGAATCAGGCAGAGCCTTATCACCTTTGGGCTTGGCCTCAGAAGTCACCTGGTGTCAATTACACCGTGGTCCCAGGCCTGCCCAGATTCAGCGAGAGGGAACACGGACCCCCAACTGTGTCTAAAGCCATGTCAAGGCCTCAGTGTAGGAGGAACATTAGATATGTTGGTATGGCCCCCTTGAAAGTACGGTCTATCACAAGAGGTTCAATCAATCAATCTATCGGTCTATGCAGAAAATCATGAATGTCTGCTGTGCTGGGGCTTGAAACAACATGAATGTATTCTCTTCGAGAGGTCAGAGGTCGCAAGGGGTCTCACTAGGCTGAAATGGAGGTGTTGGCAGAGCTGGTTGCTTCTAGAGGCTCCGAGGGAGAATCATTTCCTTGCTTCTTCTGTTTCTAGAGGCCGCGCTCCCTGCCGCCCTTGGCTCACGGCCCTTCTCCACCTTCAAAGCGCGTCAGCCCAGCCTCCGCTTCCATCACCAACTTCTGTCGTCAGACGTCACTCTGCCTCCCTCTTACGAGGACGCTTGTGATGCCATCGGGCCCACCTGGATAATCCAGGGTCATCTCCCATCTCAAGGCACCCGACTTGATTACATCCGTAAAGCCCCTTTTTGGGATAATGTAACATATTCCCGGGTTCTGGGGACTAGGATGTGGACAGCTTTGGGGGCCATTGTTCAGCCCACCACGGGCCGCCAAGCCATGAAGTCCAAGAGAAGGGTTTCGAGGAGGAGGGGCTGGTTCCACCCACAGTCCAGCACCTCCTGGCCCCTCCCTCTCCCTCAGCCCCTGTCCCCACCACTCTAAATGCAACTTTGAATATGCACCGCCAGCAAGTGAAGCTGCAGGACACACCCCTTCCCGTGGCTGACAAGATCCATGCCTGGCCCTGCCCCTCACCCTCTCTGAACAGCTACCCTGCTCACGGCACACCGTTGGAACTTTCCTGATCATTCCAGGACCTCAGGCCACGTTTGTCTTAGCCGTGTCCTCTGCCCAAGCTTCCCGCTACACCCTGACCACTTCCGTCTGATGTCCTGTTTCCTACCTGTCCCTCCGGATTCCTTCCAGAACCTTCCAGAACCCCCTAGGGTCAGCTGCTGGCCCCGGAGGTGCCTACAACCTCCACCCTCACCCCTCTCAGTGATGATAGCAGGTCCTTAGCACACCTTGACTCTGTGCCCAGCCCGTACCTCGGCTCTCACACCTGTTAACTCATTTAATCATCGCAGCCTGGAGGGAGGGTCAGCTGTTACCACCTTTTACAGCTGAGGAAACTGGGGCTCCCGGAGGTCTGTCGTGGGCGAGGTTCGGGGGCCCGGCTGCAGTGTCCCTCTCACCTCACGGCGCCCCCATCCTCCTCCTCGGCAGCCTGGGACCCTTCATCCTCTTCGTCCGGGGCCCGGGGGCGGGGGGCTGACGGAGTAGAAAGAAATTAGCCTCAGGAACGGCGACGCTCAGCAGGGGAAGGTGCAGAACGCGTGGAACCCGATCAGAGCCGTCACGTCCCCGGTGGGAGGCCCCGTACTGCCCTCCCCAAGCTCCCACGCACCCAGCCTCTTACCTGGAGAAACACAAGGGCCCCTGGCAATCCTGAAGCCCAAACAAATGTTTATCTTCATAAGCTGCAAGCAACAAGATGAGCCCTCCGAGTGAGCACAGAGGGCTGCCCGAGGACCGGCTTCTCACCACCAGTGATTCCTGAAGCTGAGATCAGGTCGCGACAGGGGCCAGGGGACCCGGCAGGGAGAGAAACCGCAGAGCCACGGCACGGGAGGGGCGCCAGGCCCCCAAGCAGCCCCTCGGCCTCCGCGCGCCCCTCTTCCTGCCACGGGAAGCAGGCAGGTGAGATTTGGTCCCCGGCCCAGCACGGACGGTCTGATGAGGAGTGACACGTTTCCCTAAAATGTGTCCTGGCTACTTGTCACCATCATATGTAGCGAACTCGCGCCCCGGTGCGGTGCGGGAGTCCGGAAATAAAAGGCTCTCCTGCCCCGGATTCAAATCCTGCTCTGAACTCACCTGCTGGAACATCCCCTCTGCAAAGCGGGGATGAGAGGCCATCTCTGGCAGGGTGGCCCTGAGGACTGGAAGGACTGACGATCGTGTCCCTGTCTGGACGGGCCACGGCAAGGCCACTACACAGGGCAACCCTGGTGCCCAGCGAGGCCCCTCCCCAGCCCCCGCACACAGGCAGGAGCACGGGGAGGCCCTGCATGAACACGACGCCCTCGCTGTTTACTATCGCCCGCCTCGCGAGCACCAGAAGTACGCCCCAGCTCCGAGCGCTGCCTCACCATCTCGGTTCTCCAAAAATCCCATGCGAGCTGACTCCACCCCTAAAAATAGATCTGCTCGTTGGAGAAGGTTTGACTAGAGGCTGAAAGTCATCCCCCAGTGGAGGCAGGATCAGCACAGAGCAGGGCTGAGGACAGAGGTTTGGGCAACAGGACAACATCCTCACCCCTGCCAGACCCCTGCCGCAGGGGGGCAACATCCCCTGGGGGTGGGCGGCTCCAGGCGACCCGTGGACTCCTCGGGAAGCCAGTATGTACTCAGGCAGCCCCAGGGCTCTTGGGGGACCCCAGCCCCTTTCGTTGACGTGTAGAGTGCCCTCAGCGGCCCTTGGACTTGTCAGACTGCCTGCAGACCCTCTGCGTGGTCCCCGGATTCTGAGCAGCAAGTGAAGATACAGGCAGATCTGAGGGTGACAGCTGTGCGGCGCCCCAGCACCCCCTCAGAGGGCACAAAGGATAGGGTCACCCCGTAACTTCTCACCCAAACCTGGACACGGTGAATAATTAAGCTGGGACCAGAGACACAAAGGGGACTTCTGGGGACCCTCCAGATGGAGAAAACTGGAGCCAGAACAGCTGCTGTGTCGTTCATGTGAAGTCTCTGCCGCTGCTCCCGGACTGGGGCCGGGGGAGAAGCCTTTTACGCAAACATTTATCAAGTTTACGAGAGGCGTGTACCATTGAGCGCGCGCGCCCTTTGTGTTTGCCTCCTGCGCACACCCCTCGTGCGCGCGCAGCACCTTCGTGCCCGTGGGATTTATTCGTCACCTTCACACCTGCCAACCTGCCCTGCCCGCTGAGGAGGGCATCCCTGGGCTGGGAGCGTAAAAAGACGTGAAGCTGTCGGCAACTGTGACTCTCCCTCCGTTGTAATTTATTTTCCACAACCTTGAGTCCTGGGTCGTGCGGAAGTAATCAACCACAACACCGTTTCCTTTGGGGTTAACCAGGCTTTTGCAAAACACGTTTGTCCTATAAAAGGTAATGCAACCAAGTAAGGAAAAATTTGGAAAATAGCACAGCAAAATAAAGCAAGTTTTGCCTGTCACTCACCAGGCAAAGATATAACCGTTGCTGATACGGGAGAGCATATGTCCTTCCATTGTTTTTAATGCACCTCTTTTTTCACAGCCATTTTTAACAGGGTGGTGAATACGTTTTTCACGTTGCTGGAAACGTATCATACTCTATTACCCATTAGGTTTTTGTTCCCTGCAAGCGTTCTCTGTACGTACTCTCAGCAAACATTATTTTTAATGGCTGTAATAGTCTTTCAACTGGATAAACCACTGTTTACTTAAACATTCCCCGTGCTCAAATGCTTAGGCTGTTTCTAATTATTTGGCTAAAAATATATATTTTTGCACTTAGGATTACTTCCGTGGGAGAGCATCCGAGAAATTAAACTGCGGGTTGAAAGGGACACTTTTCAGCGTGTGCCGCTCATGGCCGGGTACCTGCTCTCGGGGCTGGGCCAGGACAGCTGCGAATATGCTCAGCTCCACGCCTGCAGCGCACGTCGGTCGTTACCTTGTTTTAATGACTGCTCCCCCCATCAACACGAATGGGCATTTTGTTTTCATATACGTTTCCTTCATCACTGGTGAGGGAGGACTCTTTTCCCGTGTTTGTTTTCCTAATTATACTTAGGCTTCCTGTGAATTGGGTAACCGTGTCCTTGACCAATAACCGTATGAGGTTGTGTGTGTTTCTGATCGCTTTTTACAGACCCTTTACTCACAAACGATATTAACCGTTAGGACGCTGTGTTCCCGGGAATTTATTTTTCCCTGCTGTCGTTTCTTTTCCTTCGTTGCCTTTTTTGCGCTCCCCGGAGGCAGAATTTTCATTTTTATGTAACTCAACGTGTCCTTCTTTCCGTCTGTGAATTTGTCGACTGCTCCTGTGCTTAAAATGTCCTCCCCGTTTACGTTTGGATGAACAGTCAGGTCTATCTGACTCTAGATTTGCTGATTTTGAGTGTGTGTGTTTTAATACTGTGACCTCAAATCTGGGGTTTACCTGGGTTCATAGACCAAGATGATGAGCTGATTGTCTGCTTACACCTCCCAGAAGAGTTCACTGATGAAACCCAGGCTCTCCTCCCCACTTCAGGCTCCAAAGACCATGATGAGCGAGGAGGTGGGTGGAAAACAAGTGCGATACTGGGACTGGAAGGAAGTGTGAACGTCCCCACTGCATTTTTTTTCCCAATTTTTCTTGTTGTGATGACATACACGTAACATAAAACTTAACCATCTTAACCGTTTTTAAGAGTTTAGTTCAGTGGTATTGAATACATCCATCACAGGCAACCATCACCACCATCCATCTCCATGGCTCTTTTTATCTTATAAAACTGAAACCCTGTACCCATTAAACCCATATATATCAATACCATTAAACACCAAGTCCCCATCCCCCCCCAGACGCTGGTCCCCATCTTTCTTTCTGTCTCTATGAATCTTACTCCTCTAGGGACCTCATGTAAGTGGAATCATACGGTCTTTGTGTTTTTGTGACTGGCTTATTTCAGTGAGCGTGATGTCCTCAAGGCCCATGCGTACTGTAGCAGGTGTCAGGATTTCCTTCCTTTTTAAGGCTGAAAAATATTCCACTGTGTGGATGGACCACAGAGGCCTGGGGAAGTGGGCTCCATCACTCCTGGATGTGCTGCCAGCTCATTTGGGTAGTTAGGAGCTAAAGAGGGTGTAAAAGTGACTTATGAGCCGAAATCAGGTGTTCGGGCATAAACAAGCCAGGGCCCATAATCGATATGACTGGGTAAATAGCTTTTATAATTGGTATGGTTTTTATTAAATTTTAAAGGCTGCATATTTATGTGAATGCGAATTGTGAGCACACTGAGACGGGCGTGCCTGTACCGGGATGGGCCTCGCCTGTCCTCCCCACGGGCAGAGCCCCAGGACCATAAATTGTGTTTCTGATGGTCAGGCCCCCCAGGACCCTGGAGGAACCCCCCACCCCCGGGAGGACAAGGGGCAGGGGATTTGATTCTTTGATCAGCTCCATTATCCCAGGTATGGGAGTGGCTCTCACCCACCCACCTCAGGCTTGAAGTCTGTGGGGTTTAGAGAGAGAGAAGCAAGTGAAGGCAGGGTTGAAGGGAGGGGTCTGGTTTCGGCTTCCCTGCTGGACACGGGGTCAGTCTCCGAAGCACAGAGCCAGGGCCCGGCTCCACCTCTGCCCCTGCAGTGCGGGCCCAGGGCGGGTGCAGAGCAAGGCCGCAGGGCATCAGGGAGGCCAAGTGCCGGGACCTCCTGAGATGGCCGAGCCGCCCTTCTCCTCTGGGGGCGTGGCCAGGGGATGCTCACGAGGGACCATCAGTCCTGAGCCCAGACGTGTGCTGCCGGGCAGGGAGCGGCCTGGAGGTGCACAGACCCCAGGTGTGTCCTGCCGGTGAGACCTCGAGAAGGCCGCTTCTTGGGTCTCGGTTTCCTCATCTGTGAAGTGGGTCAATGACTCTCCCTCCGCCCACCACACAGGGTGTGTCGGGTAAAGGTTCTGGGGCAAACGTCATCAATTCTCCATCCCAAGAGGTCTTCTCAACACTGTCTTCTCCTTTAAAATCTGCTGTTACAACTTAAAAAATACCTCCCAGGCCCCATGGGCGAGGGACACATTCCCCCATGTGGGGAGAAGGCACGTTCTGACCTCAGTCCCAGCAGAGCAAAGGGACACCTTAGCCTCATGCCCTTGCACGGGCTTCCAGGTTCCATGCTGGGGCAGGTCATAGAGGATCAGGGGTCAGGGTCAGGCCTCAGTGTGTGGCCAGGGTCGGGACTCAGAGTGTGACCAGGGTCAGGGCTCAGGGTATGACCAGGAGCAAGGCTCGGTGTGTGGCCAGGCTCTGGGCTTAGCCTAGAATCAGGTCAGGGCTAATTTCTTTACACCCATTGCTTAGTTTCTCATGGAGCCTTTGAAAGTCAAGGGTTATCAGAGGCAGGGCCACCCTGATTCCTGTGCAGCTGAGCCTGGGCCAGCCCCCCTGCCCCCAGGCTGATGCTGGGGCAGGGCTGTATGGACGGTCCTCTGCTCTGGAGCCGAGACCCCTCTAAGCCTCAGCAGACTCCCTAAGCCTGGCCTGAGCCTCTCATGGGAGGTTTTGCCAGCCAGTAAGGAGCCTCCAGGCACTGCAAAGCCCCACCTCCCCCGTAACTGGCACTGGGCGGGTGCAGAGCAAGCCAGAATGACTTGTCCGCTGAGAGCAGCTCCCGGCCCAGATGGGCTGAAGGCATTTGCAGCTCACAGCCAGACAAGCCTCCTCGCACTTAAGATAAATATAGCCTCGTCCTCCTTCCCCTCATCCATGCAGGCGGGCGGAGGCTGGCAGGTGGGCGGGCAGGCGGGGCCTGCTCTCAGAGTGACAGCCACCAGCCGCCCAGAGCTCCGGGGGGAGCCCCCAGCCTTGGCCGAAAGCAGGGAGTGGACAGCAGGGGTGGCAGTTGTCATCTGCGCAGCCAGCAAGTGGTCAGGGAGACCGGGACCGGGGCCGAGGCCACTAGCCTTCGCTGCCGAGCAGCTGTGTCCCCGGCCCCAGAAGCCTCGTCTTATTTACCCCCAGAGCCCCCCTAAGAGGTTCTCGTGTGGGAGGGAGGGGGCGGGCTCCTGGCCAACGCCCCACGCATCGTCCAAGGTGGAGTCTTCCGTCTGGGCTATTTTCTGTTCTTGGGGTCGGGCAGAAACCTGGCAGGAGCGGACTGTGGCTCTCTCCACCTGCCCCGAGGTCCCCCGAGGACAACGTCGGCCTGGGGATGTGGCCAGGCCAGGCCATGGCCAGTCCAATCCTGGAGTGGCTCCTGCTGACGTCCCTTCCTGGGGTCCACTCTGCTGGCATGGCCACCTCACCATTCACACTCGGGGGCACAAGCCCTGCCAGCTGGAGGCTGGGCATCTCTTTCCCCAAATCCCCACCTCCCCTCAAGGCCCTGGGTCTGGAGAAAGCAGCCAGCATGTGCCCCAGGGCAGCAGAGCTTGTGGAGACCTGGGGAGAAGGAAGCCCTCCTGCCAGGGCACCAGGAAGACTTCCCGGAGGAGGAGGGCTTCCTGCTAGGCGTTAGGGGCAGGCAGTCTAGAGAGAGGCACACGGTGCCTGCCAGGTAAGGTCTCAGGGTCAGGCCACCTGGTCTGCACTTGACCCTGAGGCTGCAGAAGATGTTCCAAGTGGCGGTGGCATGGTCGGACAGCTGGTGCTTCAGAGCTGTAAGAGAGAAGCCCCAGGGTCCGGAGGGGGGTGAGAGCAGGTGCAGGGTCTGGAGGAGAGAAGCAGTGGGGCTTTGACACCAAATGGAGAGGCAGGGCCCTGTGTGCCCGGAGTCCCAGTGACTGAGAGGGGCAAACACAGAGCCGTGCTGAGGGGGACTTGCCGTTTGCCAGTTTCTGTGGTGTAGACACCACTGCCTCTGCTGACTTCAAAACCTCCACCGTCCACCAGCCACCTTGCAGACTCCTGAGGGCTCAGGCAGGAGCTGGCGGCTGCCCACCCAGGCTCATTTCCCACTAACTGCCGGAGAAGATGAGGCTTTCAGGGGACAGGGCCAGGCCGGCTCTGGGGGGACGGGGGCACACAGGGACCTTCTGTGCCAGCGGGGCTGGGGTGGAGCGTCCAGCCCCAGGAGGAAGTTGCAGGGCCAGCTGGGGCTCTGCCCGGTGCCTTGGAGCAGGTGACGATCCCCCCGCCACGTGCTGCTGCAGGATGTCAGTCAATGGGCAGCTTTAGTAGCTGCCGGGAGCTAATAGCCGCGGCTCCCATGCTCGTGCCAGCGCAGGATCGATGGACATGAGAGCTTTTCTGGAAGAGAGAAGATCACAGCAGGGGATTAAAGTCACAGATGAGCAGAGCTTTTCCCGGAGTCCGTCTGCCTCCTGGGCTCGGGAGGGGGCAGGGCCCCTCCCCCAGTGTGACTGACCTGCTGTTGAGGGAAATTGCTGAGAGGTTGGGGGGGGGGCAGGCACTCCTCCCTCGCGCCCCCTCGAGCCCCGCCCCCCGCGTGATCACAGCTCTGTCTCCGCAAGCCCAGGGGCCCCTCTCACGTCGTCGGCTGGCTGTGCACTGGCGCTGGAGAGGTCGTTCCCTTCACCTTCCTCCCGGGCGGGTGGTCAGCTGCAACGTGGCACGCCAGCTCCTGCCCTCCCTCCGTCACCCTCATCCCGCCTTCGCAGGCTGCATGCCGCCTGAACCCCAGCGGCTCGCCAGCAAGCTCACTGCAGGCCCACAGCCGGGCCTCCTTGCTTCCGGTCTAGGGTGAGGCTGTCCCTGCACCCCAAGTGCCCTCCTGGGCCTCTTGAGCTCTGGCAGCGCCCAAGGCCCCGTTGCCCCCAGAGTGTGCCTCCTGCCCAGCACTGCTCCCAGCCCGGGCTTGTCACCTCCCCCTCTGCCCTTGCGTTCCCGTGGGTGACGACCCCAAGCAGACATTGCCTGAGGGTGGGGGCTCCGGGCTAGGGGACGGCGACCTAAGCCGGCCTGGCCCCGAGGAGCCCTGAGTCTGGTCAGGAAGAGCAGCGTGTGTTAGGACAGGGCAGGGGCGGGGGCAGCACAGAAGAGACCCCAGACCCGGGTCGGAGTCAGGGAAGACCCCTCGGAGACGGAGAGGCCCGGACTGAGAGGGCTCGGGGGGGAAGGGCAGAGGAGCTTCAGGAGGGAGGCTGTGAGCGCAAAGGTTGGCCCGCGACGTTGGATCGAATGGGATTGAGCGCCACCTCGGGGAACGGAGCCGAGGTGGGACCGGGGGCCCCCCCCTCGGAGTGGCAGGCAGCCCGTGGCCGACGGGGAGCCAGGGATTTGCCCACAGCCAGAAGCCATCATTCACCTGACCTCTGGGGTTTGAATATCTAAAAACAAAAAATGCTTTTCCTTTATCCCCCCAGAAAAACCTCGAGTCCGCCTAGTCAGGCCACACTCAGGACAAGGTGCTGTCAGGGCAGGGGAAGCTTCCAGACTGGCTCAGCCAGAGTCACTCGGCAGCTGGGGAGAGGGGCGGCCCCTGGGTTGGGCAGGAAACAGAGAAGGGGGCTTCCTCGGAGCCTGCACGGGGGGAGGGGCAGGAGGCAGTGGAGGGGAGACCCCAGAGCCAGGGCTGAGAGGCGTGTAGGATTGGGGTGGAGAGGAGCAGACATCTATGCTGTGAGCCTGGGGGTCAACACCGGGGGCAGAGAATTCGGGGGCCTTTCGGTGCCCAGAACAGCGTGGCGCCTGCTGTTGGGGTGCGGCTCCCCGCCGTGTCAGGACTCGAGCGCAGGAGGAGAAGGCGGATTCCGGCCCTGGACCACCGAACTCCAGCCTTGGGGCCTGGGAAAGGACCCTTGCTGTGAGTTGCACCCCCTAAAGATGTGTTGAATCCTAACCCCCGGTGCCTCAGAATGTGATCTTCCTTGGGAACAGGGTCGTTGCCGTTAACATGGAGTCGTGCAGGATTAAGGTGGGCCCTAAATCCAACGTCTGGTCTCCTTATAAGAAGAGAGGGGACAGAGAGACACACAAGATTAGGGCCACGTGAAGAGCCACGGAGGGAAGGTGGCTGTGCGGCCCAGAGCCCGGCGTGGCGCCGCTGTACCGCGGAGCGTCAGTGAATGCTGGCCACACCCGGGGCGGAAGGAGCCGGAAGGCCGCGCCCCCGGAGCCTGTGGAGGGAGCACGGCCCCGGGACACCTTGATTTCAGATTCTGGCCTCCAGAACTTGAGAGAGTAAGTTCTCGTTGTCTTAAGCCCCCCAGTCCGTGGTCATGTATTACGGCAGCCCTAGGAAACGAATACGCTCCCACCGTAAATGAGGAAGAGGCACTGGCCCCTCGGTGCTCCCCACGAGTCCTCTCCCGGCTCCTCCTTCCCCATCAGGCTGCCCCCCTCCCAACCCCGCACGCCCCTTCTGTCTCTCCTAGCCCTCTCTTGATCTCACTTAAAAACAGGCAAATATTTAGGGTGAAATAGAAGCAGGAAATTGCGAAAATGATCTAGAAAGGTCCCGTGTCCCCTCCCCTCACACCCCCCCCCACTGCAGCACCATCCCATCGGGGTCTTGACGCTGCGACAGCAACCTGCACTCGTTCGGTTCCACCAGCTTTCACACCCGTGTATCTGTGTGTGAGAGCAGGTGTGTGTGAGTGGGCAGGAATGTGTGCATCTGTGTGTGTGCGCATGTGTGCCTGCATGTATGTGTATACGTGTGTACTTTATGTGTGTGCACGTATATATGAGTGTGTGTGTATGGCTGCATGCGTGTGTACACGTGTGTACACACGTATGCCTGTATGTATATATGTATGTCTATGTGTGTGTCCCGTGTGTGTGTGTGTATGAGCAACGTATATGAGTATGTGTGTATGCGTATATGCGTGTACGTGTGTATGTGTGTGCACATCCATGCATGGCTCTATGGACCGTATCACACGTACACACAGCGTAGCCGCCACTGTCCAGGTGCAGGGCTGCCGTGTCCCCACGAGGCTCCCCGCTGCCCCTTCAGCATCGCCCCTCCCGCACCCCATCCCGACCCCTGGCCGTCGCCTTTCTGCTCTCCATTTCTATCGTCGTGTCACTTGGAGGAAGTTATATAAATGGAATCACAGTTTGTAACCTTTGAGATCGGCTCTCTTTTTCACTTGGCATCATGCCCTTGAGATCCGTCCAAGGTTCTGTGTGAACCGATACCTCCTTCCCTTCTATGCTGAGTAGTATTCCACGGTCTGCCTGGAGCAGGGGTTGTTTTAAATCTCACTTTAAAGAATAAATCTCGTGGCAATGGCCTTGAAGGCAGACCAAGATTCCGGGGTTCTGGAGGGAAGGCCGTGGACGCTCTGGGAAGGGCCACTTGGATGGGGGCGCGGAGGGAGGCTAGGTGGCCCACGCACAGCGGGGCTCCAGGGCTCGACCCCAGCAGGGGCAGTGTGGCCTCACGAACTCTGGTTTGTGGACGCCCGGGGAATGGAGGGCACGGGGGAGCGGGGGGTCGAACCCGGCGTCACCTCTCTCCAGAGGACCGGGGGCCCTCACTCACACGATCCACACCTGTTGGCTGGACTCTGACAGTTAACCGAAGGCTCACGGGAGCCAGGAGAGGCTCCTGCTGCCGGGTGCCTGGGGGCCTCGCAGGGGAGGTGGGGGCAGAGACTTGGAGGCAGGGCTCACGGGTAAGGGATGGAGGGCGGGGCAAGGCAGGGCGGGGCTCCACGGGGCTGAGGGGTGCTGGGGGAGAGCCCAGAGGATAAACACCCACGGAGGAGGGAGAAGAGTTGCTGAGGGTCCCAGGTTCCGCTGACAGGCCTTTGGGGGAGCGGGGGACCACAGCTCCTGGGTCTTCTGTCGTGTTGCTGTTTTGGAACCGACGCTACAAAGCGGCTGTGGCAGGCGAGCGGATAATGCAAATTAAAGTGTGTTCAGGGGGTGACGGGCAACAGCGGGTGAGCCTTTCCCAGGAGGGTCCACCAGAGCCAGGCTCTGTGAAGGGGGAGCGGCCACCAGGACAAGCGGGGGGCCGCGGAGGGCGGGGGAAGTTCTGCGTGGTCGGAGAGGCACAGCCAGGCTGGCGGGGCTGGTGGGGAAGGGAGCTCGAGAACTTTCTCAGAAAGCCCGAGCCAGCGCCCCGGGTGCCTGGCCACCGCCTCCTGCCTGCCCTGCAGCCCGCGCGCCCCGCCTTACTGAGCCTGCGCGGGAAGGGAGCCTTTGCCCGCCGGTCCTCTGCTCCAGCCCCAGCTCCCAGCCAGGCCCCCGGGCCTCAGGCTCCCCAACAGGAGAATGGAGGCGACAGCATGAAAAGGGTCTCTGGAAGATGCTGTGGGACACAGACAGGGCTGAGCCCATCCCTCCCCCCAACCCCCGGAGCCACTCAGCACCGCAGCCAGCGTGCGACACGGAGGTTCCAGAAAGGACAGAGCAGGTTCCTGGGGTGTGCAGGCCACCGCCCCTCCCTGTGCCTCGTGAGGCCTCTGCCTGGGAGCCCAGCCCGTGTGTGTGTCACCCCACCAGCCCCGGCTCTGCAGACGGCCTGGCCGGGGCTGCAGAGGACCCAGGAGCCCAGAGTCCCGGGGAACCAAGCTCCAGACGCACATTGGCGTCCAGGTCTGTTTGCTCAACAGAGAGCCTGTCAGACACATTTTCCCCGGTTCCAGCCCTTTTTGAACCAGATTTATCTGATTTCTCATCTTTATTTTGGCAGAGGTAAAAATGCAGTTTCTAATTTAAAATTTAAAAAACCATCACCCTCATCAAAATGCACTCAGCTCAGATGGTGTTTGGGAAATTAGCTCTGTCACTCTCACACACACCAGCACGTGGCCCAGCAATGGGGACAGGCTCTCCCACCGCGGACACTCCGCGCCCCCCCCCCCACTTGCCACGTGCGGTGGCACTGAGCCTCCCTGTGGGCCGGGGGCCTATGGGCTGCAGGCAGGGTCTGACGACGCCAGAGAGCAGAAGGAAGGCAGGCTGAAGAGCTGGTAACGGGAGCGGGACTGGAACCAGCGCCTCGCCTTCCTCTGCCCAGCTTGCTGTGTGAAACTGTCTTGTGGATTCACCTCTCTGGCCCAGATCTGGCTCTCTCTGAGATCCACATGGCCTCACAGGAGACATGCTGTGACGTCTAGGGGTTCATGAAAGGAGTGGGGGAGGCCAGAGAAGGGCCCAAGCACAAGCTAAAGAATTAGACCAACCAAAGATTTACCCCAGATAAACCACAGACGTGCTGTGCCATGTGGGGGCCACCAAGGGACCTCCCTGACCTTCGGTCTCCTTTTCTGGGGAAGGGCTTGGCCTCCCAGAGTTATCCCAGGTACGTGAATGGTGTGTGCGTTGCCCGGCCCAGCTCACTCTGGGCTGTGGTTCTCAGGGGGATTCGAGTGCTGCATCCGCTGTGTACTCCGAGCAGGGTACTTAATCAGTTTACATAACTAGAGAAACTCCACTGAGACAGTCAGAGGCCGACCTCATCGCATCCTGCATTTGCCAGACGGAGAGGCAGGAGCTAAGGGAGGCCACACGTCTCCTAACAGGCCACCCCTGGGTGTGCTTTGGGGGATGTGGCCCCAGATCCCAGGCCTGTGCCTGCCCCCCACGCCCCACGAGGGAGCTCGCACCTGGGTGGTTCTCCCCGCAGCATCATAAGGGGCTGGCTCGCGTCTTCCTCACTGTTACTTTTGAGGTGTCATCCTCTCTTCTCCGTTTAGCAGGTGGAAAACCTGAGGCTCAGGGAGGTGGGACAGAGCCACAGGTGGGAGGGCCCAGAGGCTGCAGGCACGCAGGCACAGCTAACTGGTACACTGTGAGCAAAGGCCAAGCCACGGTGCTGGGTAACCTCACCAAAGGGCCAACAGATGTGCCGGCCCAGGAGAACAGGGAAGCCTGGAGTGTGACCTCTCTTTGGAATGGTTTGTTCTGAAATTACCTGCTGGCCTGGCCTTCCCTAGAGGAAAAGCCATCCTCCATCATGGTCTAGGGACCAGCTCTCTGGGGATGGGGCTTCCTGGGAAGAACTCACCTCATGCAATTTTCTGGTGAGTCATGCAGTGTGCAGGCTGTGGCAATTACAGCCCGAGTGCCATCGGGCCACTCACTACACTGAAAGCACAGGTGGCAGCCCCACACTGCAGATCTTTGGCCCAAGAGGAGTGAGCAGTGAACAAGATAGAACGCCCCCGTCCAGGGGCTGGGGCAAGGATGAGATAGAATTCTGAGTCTCATATGACTTCACCAGGTACCACCAGTGCCATAATCCAACAGCAGCCTCGGTGCAAGGGCTCCCTGAGCTCCAGGCAGACACTTGTTTCTCTCCACCCGTGGTTCTGTCTCAGCCTCTCACGGGGCGCGGGGATCTGCTCTCACAAGAGCCCAGCCTGATCGGGGGTGGGCAGGCGGCCACTGAACAAGGCGACTTCCACCCAGTCTCCCCCGGTGTCCTGCACACGGCTGGAATCTCACCTTGAACTCTCCATTCCCTGAGTCAGGCATTGCCCTTGTAGAACCCACCATTAAACACACAAAACCCTTAGGGACTGAGGAGCTGTCGTATCCCTTCATTGCCAGAAAAGACCTGGGAGTTGTCAGAACAGAGCTGCTTCTCTGCACAGCCAGGTGAGGCTCGGCGTGGAGCTCGCTAAAGGCAGCCTTCCCCACCGGCTTTGCCAGGATGTCTGCCCCTCCGCCGTCTGGCTCAGGCATTAGGAATCCCCTGGAAAGTTGAAACATGCTACTTACGGGGAAGACGCGAACAGCTGTAGGAGCCCTGCTCTTCGTCAAGCACCTGACAAACACGACCCCATTGACCTCTCATAGTCACCCTGGGTGACAGGTAGGGAGCTGGGGGTCAAAGTCGGGACGACGCTAAGACATGGATTTGAATCCGGTTCTGTCTCTGAAGAATCACACCCTTCCCGGGGGGAGAGGGGGGACAAGTTGTTGGTCCTTCAGCAGCGCCTTTGACCAGATTCACCGTCGGATAAATGGGTCCGGTGGAGGATGAGGTAAGGGCGGGTGATGTGGAGGGAGGGGCTAGAAAGGATACCTCGGCGGCTGGGGTGCTGTCCACAGAGCCCAGGTGCTGAAGTGCCCGTTCCTCCACGTGGCTGGGAGAGGTGCAGAAACAGTACGCAGAACAGAGAGAAAACTAAACAAACACTGCATGGGTGGAAAAATTAATGTGAAGGTCACAGAAAATCCTGTTCATTCTGCCCTGAATGTGCACCTCCCACAGGAAAATTAGATGACCCCCAACTCCTTCAATGCCCTGTTTTCTATTTTGCACTAACTTCATCTCTGTTTATACTTCTGGACCTCCAAGCCCTTGTTTTCACCTCTTAGAATACCCTCTTTGCACATATGCCTAATGATCAGAGTCTTATGGCCTTTGGAGGACCAAAAGTCATCCAGGAAGACAAAAACATGGGAGACCATGAGACTGGCTAGGGGTTTACCCAGAGCAGCTGAAGTCGGTGAATCCAGAAGGCCTAAAGAGTCAGCCTATGGTGGCTGAGGCTGCTGTGGTTGGGCTGACAGTAAGTACCAAGAATGGCTGAGATGCAGGTACAGCAAGAAGCAGGTGAAGAAATCGCGGTGTGAACCGAAGAAAGGAAGCTACTTGGTACAAAGTCCGTGACTGAATGGTGAGGGCCCTGGCCACTCTGTTGACCTGTGGGCAGGAGTGTGGTGCTCCAGGCTCAAGCTAGGACTGGTACCAGGTAGGGGTCATCCCTTGAGAGCCAGGGAAGGTCATGACTCAGTTACCCCCTCATTCAGCAGTACCTATCCAGTGCTTACTATGTACAGACATGATGCCACCAATCCCTGGCATCTTCTCCTGACCTTCCCCAACCCCACCCAAGCCAGGCACACCCACACGTTGCTCACGTGACCTTCCACCTCCCACCCTGGGCCACAGGGGCATGGGGCTAGGACGAGTCTGCCGCCCTCACCACCACATCCCCACTGCCTGAAACAATAATTAGCACATGGCAATCACTTAGCATTGTTGAACAAATTCATTGACTCAATTGGTATTATTTTCTCAAGTAGATGTCAAGTGAGAGCTTTGCTGTCAAATGGCCCAGGTTCAAGGCCTGAGCCCTCACACCGGAAGGCTGTGGACACGGAGTTATGACTTCAGCTCTGTGTGCCTTCATTTCCTCAGCCCCCCAACGGGGACCAGGACCATGATAACACTGACACCTTCTCTCCGGGGCGTCCTGAGGAGAACAGGACGTGACAGACTGGAGGCACCTTCCCCCAAAGCAAGCGGTTGTGCAAACGTTACTTCTTTCCAGATCATTCTCCAGAAGGGAGCCTCTTTGCCATCCCACATCAGAGAGGACAGAGCCCTGCAGGGCTCAGGCGCTCAAAGACACGTGGAGGATGGAATTGAGATGATTCATACGGGGGAGGACGCCTAGGGACCAGGTGGGCGACCTGAGAGCTGAGTCACCTGGGGTCCAATTGGAAAATTGCCTGCAGTTGAATTATTGGCCAGGAATGGGTTAAAGTCCCCAGACTGGACTGATGCCAACTGCAGTGAATCGAGGGAATTGAATTTCACTGAATGGAAGAAAGGAAACGGAATTAAAGAGAAGGAACCCAATAGAATAGAATTGAAAGGAAATTGACCCAATTTGATTTGAATTGAGTCAAGGTGAAAATTGAAAGCAGTTGGATCTGAGATCTGGGGTTAAACTGAGAGGAGGGGTGGGGAAGACTTGGAGGCAAATGAGGGGAATTGAGTTGAACTGACAATTTTGGAACGTGTGACCACAGCCTGCATTCACTTTGTCTGGAGTCAGGGGAGACCACACCACAGCTCCCCCGGCTGAAATGTACCTGTTCTCTGGATTTCGTTGTTCACCCAGAGAGCATTTATGGAGTACCTACTGCACACAGATGCTGGGCTGGGGCCTCGGACGCCAGGCTGAGTCAGACGTGGCCCTGTGGCCAAGGGGCTCAGGCACAATTGCCTGAGCAAACAGGACCAGCCAGGAGGAGCCCTGAGGAGGCCTGAGCCCCACGAGGGTGCCCCGCCTTTGGCATCTGACCTGCAGGGTGTGGTGGAACGTGGCCTTGGAGCAGGCAAAGAGCCACGCCTCAGGCCGCAGGGCCGAGAGCCAGGAAGGCTGGCTCATATCTTTAAAGTGGGGATAATAATAACTGCTTTGGCTCTGTAGCCTCTTTGACCCTCGGTTTTTTCATTTGTACAATGCAGACAGTAGCTTCCTTGGAGGAGTGTTCTAGAAGATGGGGAAGTCAGAGTTTCTTTTCTCCACGAGTGGCCACCTCACTAGCCCCCTTGATCACCGTATCTTTCCTTTTAGTTCCCCAAAGATGCTGGGATTTCCAAAGCACCATTCAGCGACCTTTGACCACCTTCCCATCTCCTAGAGGCCATGGGCCCAGGCAGAGTGACCGCTCCCAGCCCTTGGGGTCTGCTTGCCTCCCACGGCTTCCCCACGGAGATCCTAAACGCCGCCCAATAAGCCACTGGCCAAGTCTTCTCAACCCTCCCTGTGTCTCAGCCTCTCAGGACCTGCAGCCCTCCTGCGGGCTCAGCAACACAAGCACCTCCCCCAGGAAGGCCTCCACTGTGCCGACACGGGGCTCATACCACCCCAGGGCCAAGCTGTCTTCATCTCTGAGCCCGGGGTGGCACGGAGGGTGGGTGGCACAGCCCATCTGTGTCCACACTGGCCTTTCTGTGTGGGGCTTTTATCCCCTGGTTTGTTCTCATTTTGGAGGCTTTCGAGGACTGTCTCAGACAATGCGTCTCAGGGCACCTCCTCGTTCTCAGCACAGATGTAACGGGAATCACCAAACGGAGCACGCGCCGTCCCAGTAAGAGGAGTTGAGCTGCTTCTGAGCATGTTTGCATCGTTTCTCTGTGATTTTTCCCCGAGTTGTGTCAAGTTCAGGGATTCTTAGTCAATTAGTCTAAGAATACGTCGGCCTTGTTTTCATATTTCTAATAAGCACTTTGGGCACGTGTGAAACTGCAAGCACACGCCTCCTGCCGGGTCCTCCCGAGTTGCCTCAGCTCCCGGCGTTGCCTGGAGTGGTTTCTATTTTGCTGGGAAGGGAGTGAGACAGGCGAGGCTGGGATACACTGCCCTTGCTGGGTGACAACGGTTCCCTCGGTCCATCTGCGCACGCTGTGGGTTTCACTCTTAGCACGGCGCTGAGGGGCCAGCAGTGCCTCAGAGGGGCCGCCTCTGCTCCTATCCCGGCCATCACTTAGCCGACCCGGGGCGACCGGGGTACGAGCCTCCTGTTCAGACCCAGATCTCCCACTTAGCTTAGTCCTACCCTGGCTGGAGGCCTTAACCCCTCTGAGCCTCAGTTTTCATATCTTTAAAGTGGGGATAATAATAACTGCTTCCCAAGGGTGTTGTGTGGATTAAGTGAGATGATGGGTGAAAAATGCTTCACATAGCAATTACACATCTCATAGTAGCAGCTGCTTAATAAACGGCGAGTATTGCTGCTACTTCCAATAACAAAAATAATAATAATAATAATATTGGGAGTTTGGGATTAGCAGATGCAAGCTATTATATATAGGATGGATAAACAAAGTCCTACTGTATAGCACAGGGAACTGGAGAGAGCAAATATATGCATGGATTCAAAACACTTTTTTAAGGTAAAACATACTCCTTAAAAAACTTTTTTGAAAGGGGCTTCCCTGGTGGCGCAGTGGTTGCGCGTCCGCCTGCCGATGCAGGGGAACCGGGTTCGCGCCCCGATCTGGGAGGCTCCCACATGCCGCGGAGCGGCTGGGCCCGTGGGCCATGGCCGCTGGGCCTGCGCGTCCGGAGCCTGTGCTCCACAACCGGAGAGGCCACGGCAGAGGGAGGCCCACGTACCACAAAAAAAAAAAAAAAAAAAACTTTTTTGAAAAATCTAGGAAAATAGAAAGAAAAAATAAATATACAAATCATACCGCTCCCTAAAAATCACTCCCAACACCATGGTACTTGCACACAGTTTTTCCTCCATGCGTTAGCTTTTCATATGTTGTTCCCTATTACTTAAATGGCCCCTTCTTTCTTAAAAGAAAAAAAATCTGAACTTCACATCGTATGAATTTCTATGTTTTCGCAGATATTCTTATAAGCTCTTTATTTAATAAAGAAATTAAGCCTCTGTCATATTTGCTGCAAATATATTTCCCAGGCCATATTTCTTTTGCCTTTTTATTTGGTGGTTTAATTTTGACATGCAGAAGATTTTCATTTTTATGCAGCTAAATCTGTCCATATTTTCTCTCCTGATTCCTTGTATTAGTTCTAAACTTAGGAAATCTCCCCTCTCCCGAGGCATGATGAATATTAAGTTCTACTTAATTCTCACTATTCTGGGCCCTGATTTTTTTTAAATATACTTAACACTAATCCCAAGGGAATTCACCTCCTGAGTAGGTTGAGGTGAGGCTGGGTCCGCCTGCCACTGGCCTTCATGGAGGAGGGGTCTCCTTTGCGCTCCCATCACCCCCCCAGCCCCCTCCCAGGGTCCCCTGCCTTGCCAGGTCCCCCTGAACCTGGCCTCTGCCAATGCTGCCCCCTCCCTGCCCGTGTGTCCCTGACCCATGGCTGGAACGAGCCCATGGGCTGGGAATTTAACTCCACAGGACAAATGAGCTAAAACTCCTTGAAATGCTCAAAAGTGGGCCCAAGAGAAGATGACTTCAAAAATGGGCCAAACTGCTGCTAATGCGACATGTTTGGTGAATAACTCCACCTTCCAGCGACTGCGTGCTGTGCTCTTGCCTCCGGGCCGCCCGCTGACCGCCCAAGCTTCTCCCCTCCCCCAGAGGCTTCCGTCCCGCGCCGGCTCCACCTCCTTCCCCAGGGCTGCCGCCCCAGGACCTTCAGAACTGGCATCCCCTTCAACGCTCCCAACCAGCCCTCCTGGGAGCGGGGGCACCATCGCCCGCACTGCCACGAATGAACCGAGGCCCCGGGATCCAACAGCCCCCACGGTCACCCGGGGAGTGAGTGGTGGCGCCGGCCTGCAGCCCGGGTTGGTGGGGTCGGGAACCGGCTCTGCCCACGGCGCTGTCCTGCCCTTTGTGGGCCCAAGAAGGAGCGAGGGAGGAGGAAACAGACATGCTGGGTGGGCCCCGGGTCGGAGGGGTCTGCGTCACAGCCGTCACCCATCTCGGGGGTACACGGAACCCAGAGGCCTGAACGGTGCGCCCATCCGCCTCGGCTCACCCCCTTTAGAGCGCAAGCCCAGGGCTAGCGGCGGATCTCCCATGTCCCGCCGCCCAGCCCTGCCGGGCTTCTGCTCAGAGCGCAGTGGCTGCCCGAATCCTGCCCTCACCCTCCTCTTCTATGTTCCTCCCAAAGAAGCCCACGCAGGAACCGAAGCCAAAGGGAACAGAAACCGCACATCGATGGGAGCGAGAAAGACCTGCCCAGGCTGGGGTGAGAGCTGGACAGGGAAAGGGACTCGGGTCAGCCCAGAGGGTCCCCCACCCCGAGTGTGAGGCAGCTGAGCCCCGACAAAGCCAGTGATGTGCTGCCCGCTCACTCCTGCAGGGGAGCAAGAGGGGAGAGAGGGTGGAAAGCCGCTACTGCCTGCACCTACCACCGGGACGCGCAGGACAAGGAGACGTGGCTGGAAGCCCCCTCAGACTCAAGTCCCCAGGTCAGCAACTCCTCCAGTGGGCAGGGCGGAGGTGGGGAGGGAGGAAGGCATAGCATCCATCAGGGCACCGTCCAGTCTGACCTTGAGGACAGGCTCACGCCAGGCAGAATCACCTCCTTTGGGCAAGAGGGGAAGCAGAGGCCAGGAGGTGACTGACGCGCCCAGTGGAGGGGGGGGGGGTGCTGAACCTGATCCTGTCCAGCCTGCGGGTGGGCAGTGACGGTGACAGCAGGGTGGGCACTGAGACCCAGTTCCAGCTTCCGCAATGAGGCCCTGGCACGGAGAAGAGGCTCTGGAAGGGACCGTGAATCGCCAGGACCTGATGGATGGAGGGCGGGGGGAGAGGCGCTTCGAGGCGGCATTTGGCCTCCGGCATGTTTATGGGCCTCTGAGACGTTCGCCAGGTGGAGAAGGAGTGCTCGGCCTATTAATTTCCTAGTTAATCCTGCAGGACATTTGGTAATTAGAGCACGCCCTGGGCTGCGCCGTAACTCACTCCTGGTGTGTAGCCGCAGCCCCGGGCTGGCTGCAGGAAGCGCTGCTGCGGGCTCATCTCCCGTATCCAGCCCCCAAGCCTCAGGCACACTGTGGGAACCAAAGGCCCCCAGGGCCTGACCGGGCAGGGCATCAAAAGGCATCCCAGGCCATCCAGGGTTCTGGTGGCCGGAGAGCTGGCCCCACCGTCCGCAGGACCAGCAGCCACCTCTCTGCACCCCGCTGGGTGAGCCTCGCGGGTCCTGGTGAGGAATCATAGGGGGGGTGATGCCCGCGATCATTCCAGCTGCGCTGATTGGCATTGGACCCATGAGCAGCTGCTTGCCAAGGTCAAGGGGCAGCGGCTGGCATGCTGGTGCCCCCGCCCAGTGAGGCCCTGCTTTCCCACGGAGCTCCCGTCTGGGCCTCCCTGGGCCTGTTCCGGGGGTCTTGCCCATCACCTCTGCAATTGAGGAAGGGACACCTCTGGGCTGAGAGATCTGCCAGCACACAGCCCGCAGGAGGTGCACCCCGGGGCCCCCAGAGCTCTCCTCCTCCCCTTCCGGTCCTCTCCCAGAAAGGCCATCTGGCACCTTCCCTGGCTTCTCTCCATCACACTGTTTTATCTTGGCTGGTTTGGTTTCCATCTCTCCTCGGCAGACTGTGGGGTCTGAGGGCAAAGAGTTTTACTCACGCTGTGTTCCCAGCATCTAGAACAGCCCCTGGCACACAGTAGGTGTACAATAAATGCTACTGACAGAAGAGTCAGTGGATGGTTGCTGCACAGGGTTGTTGAGGGTTTAAATGGAGTAAAACTGGGGGAGGATTTCTGCAAAATTCCTGGGGTGCTAAAACAGCCCGTCCTCCACCTCCTCCCCATGTCCCCACGTCCCCCTCCCAGCTTCTCGGGTGCCTCTGTGCCGGAGAAATCAAAGCCCTCGAGGGAGACCCGAGGGAGACGTGCAGGGAGGCTTGGGGCACCATGGCCATCCTCCCCTCAGCCATCTGGGGCCCGAGGGGCAGACTCTGGGCCCAGGTCAGATGCTGTTGACCTGTAAGCCCTCGGGCCTCAGTTTCCCGCCTGTAAAACGGGAGGGGGTGGCTTACATGACGGTGCGTGTGACCCTCCCAGAATCTAAGTTCTAAGGGCCTCAGTCTGAGTGGGACGCCAGTTATCCCCGCTAAGGGGGTTAGAGAGGGAATTTGGAGGACGAGGAGCTGAGAGCAGCTGTTTAAAACATTTCTGTGGGGGAGGGGGAGGAGCCCTTGAGATGTGACAAAACAAAGACCTCACCTTTTCCTCCCAAGTTCCAAATGCAACTTCTGCAAGGTTTCCCTTTGAATAATAAAGCTGCTTCCACCAACTGTGATCCTACCAAAGCCGCTGAACCTGGAATCAAAACCGAGTCTTCCCCCTGCTGGGTGAACACGTGTGCCTTTTGTCTTAGCACTTGGGTCGTTTGGTGTGACCAGAAGCCCTGGATCGTCCTCACCATCCTCAGGGCTGCCCTGTCCCCAGTAGCCAGGCGTAGTCCCATGGGGGACAGCAGCAGGGGCAGTGGGCACAAGACAAGGCACTGGGACAAGTGCTGAGGTCCAGAGAGCAGGAGGCTGGCTTGAGGCAGCAGAGTGGGGGAGAAGCCTGCACGTGCAAAAGCCCTGAGGCAGAGAGGAGCCTTTCTGAGCCTGGGGGAGACTTTCTGATTGGCTCTGGGCGGCCTGAAGTCCCAAAGGGGGACACCATCACTAGGGCAACATCAACCCAAACAACCAATTCTCCCCTGCTGGCTGCTGCAGCCTCTGGAAGCCCATCTCGTCCACCCGGCCTCTCCAGCACTCCTTGCAGGACAGCCAGGGCTTTCTCTCCAAAGTCTCCATCAGATCATGACCCCCCTCTGCTCAAAACCCTTCCAGGGCTCCCGTGTACTTAGAGTGGGCTGCCCAGCTTGCTTCAGGCCTGTGGCCGCAACCAGTCTCCCCAGATTTCTCCCCCAACCCCCTGCGGCAGTGTGGACACCCACAAACGTGCCATGCTCCCCCTGCCTCGGGACCTTTGCCCAGGATGCAACCTCTCTCTCCTCTTTGTCAATCCCTCTCATCCTTCAGACCATCACCCGAGGACCTTCCTCCGGGCAGCACCCCCAACTTTCCGCATCAGGTCAGAGGGCTCAGAGCACCACGTGTCCGTTCTTCCCGGGACGTGTCAGAGTCACAGTTTTGCATTTGTTCCTGTGACTGTTTGATGCACGTCTGTCTCCCCACCCCCGATGCTGGGGGCTTCTCGAGGAGTGTCGCCTCTCCTCTTGTTGTCCATGGAACTTCTAGAGCCTTGCACAGCACTGGATGTGTGGTAAGCACGGCCCCCGTTGATAAATGGGAAAATAGGTTCTGAGTGAATGAATGATGCTCTTTAGCAAGCGAGGGAAGACAGATTCGGGGTGCAATTTGGGGTAGAAAATGATGGATGGATGAACATGCAGACATGCACAGAGGCTCACCTGGAGGGGAGATGCTGGGAAACTTCCAGTCTCTTCCTGTGCTTTCCTGTTTTCCTAACGTTCTGAACAGAAAAGACCTATGATCAGAAACCCACAGTGAGGGGTGAGAGGGGAAAGGAGCTGCCCTAAGTAACTTTGGGACGAGGGGCGTCTGCGAGACTGAAGGCAAAGGGGCCTGAGCTCCGTGCTCTAGCGGCTAAAGCTGTTCCCCACGGGGTGCAGGCCTGCAACTCGGATCCCGCTACACATGCAGACACGGTTGAACAATTATGTGAGTGGGTGGCCGGTGGCGGGAGCGGGTTTCTCTCTGTTGGAGGGGAGGTTATTGAAAAGCAACGAGAGGAGGCGGGGATGATCCCTGCGGTGACGGGTACGAACCAGAGACATCGGGCTGAGCTCCCGTCTAGTTTAATAGAGATACAGACGGGTACAAATAGAATATTTATAGATCTGTGTGCACACGGCTTGGTGGACACACATACGTGTCCTTGTTGTGTCAGCTGAGAGCCTGGAGCGGTGACACCCCAGAGCAGCAGGCACCCCCGGCCCCCAGATCTTGGCTTCTAACGCCGCTTCTCCAGTCAGGAGAACGGGACTCTGTGGAGGAACGGCTGATTCTAGGACGGGAGCGGGACATACACACGATGAGCCTGGAGCACCTGCTGGGTCAGCAAGTAAGGAAATGTCCAACCAAGAGCATCACGATGGGGCGTGTCAAGGCCGACTGGAAGAGCTCCCGGTGGCCGGGTCTGGAACAATTTCAGCAACAAAAATAAAGTAGTAATGGATTATACCCCAAAGAATAAACTAATTACCCTTGAGTCCATACTGACATAAATACCTGATTGGATAAATAAATAAATAAGAATGGACAAAGCTCCCACGCCAAAGAAAAAAATCCCAAATAATGTTTGTGGCTACTGCGTCCCCAAGGAGGAGGAGAAACCCCCCCACTCTTTAGGCGTGGGCCCTGCAAAGTGACTTCCTTCCAAAGGGTACAGGATGGAAAGGAGGGCGGGGGCGACTTTCATTGGAGAACCTGACAAATATTGCCTCCACCTGTGACCGAGCTCAACACCCAAGGTCACAAATTGCATTGACAGCGTGTACTCTTGATATAATATAATGGGAATGGCACTTCTTCTGTGTTCTTCCTTCTCAAAACATATCACCCCATTCTAATCATGAGAAAAGCATCAGACAGATGTTGAGGACAAAAAGGTCAAGGTCATAAAAACAAAGAAAAGCTGAGAAAGTGCCACAGCCAAGGGGGGCCTCTTCGTGGAACAGAAGACTGAGATTTGAATAAATATAGAGTTCAGTTAATAATAATCTATCAGTACTGATTTGTTAATTGTAACAAATGTACCACAGTTATTAATAGCGGATGTTGGGTGTGGGGTATATGGGAACTCTCTGTACCATCTTTGAATTTTTTCTGTAAATCTAAAACTGTTCCACAATGTAAAGTTTATTTTTAAAAGCACGGTTACATCAACAAAAACAAATCAGAAAAGAACTGGCATCGTTATAAGAGAAAGAGGAGACAGACGCAGACACACAGAGGAGGGGCCACGTGGCAGTAGAGGCAGAGGTTCGTGATGCAGCTGCACGCACTGCTGGGGCCCCAGAAGCTGGAAGACCTGGGGAGGATCCTTCCCTGCAGCCTTCAGAGTCAGCGCAGCCCTGCGCACACCTCTTGGACGTCTATCCTCCAGAACTAGCGGAGAATGCGTTCCTATGGCTTTAAGCCGCCCAGTCTGGGGTTGTTTGTTATTGCAGCCCTCAGAGACTCATGCAATGGTCTACCATTTCATTCCTCATTTCACGCTCGGAAGGGGACGCGGCTATTTTCCTCATTCACAGCTGAAGCACCTGCAGCTCAGAGCGGTTAAGACACGGGCCCAACAGTGCTCAGCTCACTTCCTTGTCCAGCCTGCCCAGGACAGGGGCAACTAGTCTAAGCTCACTGTATCACAGAGGTCATACTGCTGTGGCCGGACAAGGCAGGGCTAAGAGCCAGCGTGCTGCGTGCAAACCCAGCTCAGCCAACGTCTCAGCCAGCTCGGGCCGCTGCAACAAAATACCGTAGACTGTGGGGCTCAAGCAACAGGAGTTTATCCCGCACAGTTCTGCAGGCTGGGAGTCTGAGGTGGAGATGTCGGTGGGGTCGGTCTGGTGAGGACCCACTTGCTGGTTTGCAGACTTCTTGCCGTAACCTCAGATCCCAAGGGCACTAATCCCATCCTGGGGGCCCCCTCCATGGCCCCATCTAACCTTAAATGCTTCCCAGAGGCCTCCCCTCCAAACACCATCACACTGGGGAGGAGGGCTTCCTGACCGGGGAACACAAACATTCAGTCCACAGCAGCTTCCTATGGGCTGTGTGGCTTCAGGCCAGTCTCTCAGGCTCTCTGGGCCTCTGGTCTCCCCATTTGTAAGATGGTTAAGGCAGCCACTTCGTAGAGACGCTAGAGATTGAACGGCCAGTGCTGATCCACTTGGCAGAGCGCCTTGAAGGTATGCACTCACTTTCCACTGGGCACCACTGACCACAGCCCTGGGTTCCGTGCCACAAACCCCACGCCAGCAGGACACCCCTTAAGCCATCTCACAGCCTCTCCCACCACTGTCCCCCTTCTTACTCACTGCAGCCCAGGGGTAGGTCTTGCAGGACTCTTGCCCCATCTCCCTGCTGAAGAAACCGTCCCCCAAGAATGCGGTTGGTTCGTCTTCAGGACACAGCTTGCTCCCATGTCCCACACTGCCAGGGCCAGGTCTCTACCTCCATCGCTCCCTGGCCCTGGCCCGGCACTCACCCCCTTCTTCCTGGTGACACCCCTCACACCCAGCCAGGACTCCTCCTTGGCCATATCCCTCGGGCCAATCCAGAAGCTTTGGCTTAGTCGTGACACATCACTCATGCACTAGCCATCCAGGCCCCTGGGAAAGGCAATACCCCTCCTCCACGCACCTCCTTCCCACGTGGCTAGAGTCCCAGCTGTGGGACCTTGGGCGGGCCACTTACCATCTCTGATCCATAGTTTTCTTTTCTATGAAATGTGGGTGATAACCATGACATCACAGAGCTGCTGCCTGGGGTCCATGAGATTGTCCTCGTGACTACCTCCAACTCAGTACCTAGCCGGAGAGGTGCTCAAGAAGTATCATTAATAGCTATTTCCCTCCTTTATGGGGAGTCAAGGGGGCATTCTGGAGACAAGGTCCCTGCCTTCTGTATGGAGCATAAAGAATTACTTAAAAATATAAAAATAACATTTTTACTGTTATTAAAGTAATAAGCATTGACTGCAAAAATCATAAAATTAAAAAAACTAAGACAATACGTAAAGGAATGATGAAGTGAAAGAAGATTCCTGGCAATCTCATCTCGCAGAGCCATTAAAGTGTTGATAAATAGGTTTTTAAGCTTCATATTCTACATTATTCTTATTCAGAGCTGGAGAGCGGAAGAGCTGGCTTGATAGGGAGAGAGAGAGAATTTTACAAATTGGCCCCATTTGGGGCTCAACGCCCGTGCTCCGCCTTTACGTGCAGTACCCCCCGCCACGGACATCTTTCCACATCAATAAACTCAAATCCGCGTCGTCTCATAGCCACCCGGGAGTCCATGGTATGGATGGGCCATCATCTATTTCACCTCCCCTCGGCCGCTGGACGTTTAGTTCACCTCCAGTCCTGCACCGTACAGTGGCTAATAACTTACAGAGCCTACTGCACTCACAATCGCAGGCTCACACACGATCATTTTATTATGATCCATCCCCGGGAGGGAATTGCTGGGTCACAGGGTGCGAGCATTTCAAATCTTCTACAGCACGGCCCCAAATGGCCTTCCAAGAACCTCGTGTCCGATCGCACCCCTGCCCTCAGAGTGCGGGGTGCCTGGTCCCCACACCTCGCCAGCCCCTACACCCCCTGCAAGTAGGAGAGGAAATAAAGCAAAGACATCTCGTGGTTGATTAAACGTCGAAGTGGAGGCAGGACCCAGTGTCTTTTGGCTGTTTTTAGTTTCTTCTCGGGGAATTAACTTGCTCGTGTCTTTGTCCATTTTTCTTTGGAGTTTATTTAATAGATTTTTGGAGCTCATTTTTTTGAGTGACAAAGGGATGGAGACAAAGAAAAGCAATGCTGAGTTGGAACTGTCCTGGAGTTCACACTCTTGAAGGGAAAGCAGACAATGCATACACGTGCATGTGCACACACTCATACACACATGCATGTACATGGGCACACGAACGCATGTGCACACACGTGCACATACAGGCATAGGTGCACCCACGAATAGGTAACTGAGCTCTGTGAAGTAATAACCAGACTCAGAACGTGACCGTGGGCCTCATCCTTCTTTGCGGGCTGAGGCTCCAAGAAGGCAAGCCACACGCTTCTCTCCCCTACACGCCTGTCTTGCCCTCCATAGCCTCAGCTCAGTCCGTCACTATTCCGTGAATAAAAGCTGTGTAAGGGACACAGAGCCGGGATGTGGTGACACAGAACTGGATTGGGGCTGCCTTGGCTTCAGTGGGTGGTTTGCAGGGGCCCCTCCCTCCCCGAGAACTTGGAGCCGCTGCTGACTCAGCTGTACACCCCTACACGGCCCCGCTGTCCCCGCACCAGGCAAGCCCCACCTCTCCCTTCTCATGGCAAGGTGACCCCACAGGGTTCCTTGACCCGTTATCCTGGAGCCTGGGGCCCAGAAGCAGGGACAGGTTAGATAACTCCGTGCATGACGCCGCCAACAAACTCACCAAGAGCCCAGGAGGCATTAACAGGAGCAGGAGGTCCAGAGGGCAGCCCTGTCCCCCTCCCATCCTCCCTGGAGCCCGCCTGAGTACCGCTTCCTCCCGGACGCCTGACCTGGCACAGGCCCAGGAAGACACAGCCTCGGTCTTGGCACATCACGGGCACCAGGCTCCGGAGCTCACCTCCAGGACCCCAGGGGACACTCAAACCTCCAGAGGGTCAGCCTTCCCTCTGAAAACGGGGCGACAACCCTTCACCCTGGGGTTGGGGGTACAATCCCATGAGCCAACAGCATACAGCACTGGGCAGGTAAAACGGTTTGGATTCCGCAGATGGAGGCCGTGTGCACTTCTCACCCCGTGTGCAGCTCACAGGAGGAGCCTGTCACCCCAACACCTACGTGAGGAAGCAGGCACAGAGAGCAAAGTGACAGTGGCTGCAGCCAGAGCAAGACGGATGGCAGAACTGCACCCTCTGCAGTCGTCGCCCGGAGAGGTCTCCTGGGAGGATCGGGCGGGGGCCCAGAGGTTTTAGGCAGAAAAGTAACACAGGGAGCACAGGGCTCTCTAAAGCTTCCTCTCTCCGTGTGTAGAGAAGGGACTTGGGGTGACGTGAAGGCAGGTACCTAACCTACCGAGAGCGGTGGGGGCCGTCGGAGGCCCCGTTTCCCCACCTGTAAACCACGGTCCCCGTCGTCCCTGCATCTCTGTCTCGTGGGAGGCTCAGTGGGGTTAATGGCTGAGAAAGGATTCTGCGAAGGGACGCGTGGGACACATGTCAGCTGCTGTTATTTTCTCTTTCTGCCACTGCGAGCTACTTAGCAGTGAAAGCCTCCTTAGAACATCCGCTGTTGACAAGCGGGGAGAGAGAGGGTAAGGACGTAAGTCACGGAGATGCAAGGATTCGGCACAAAGCTGCCTGTAGGGCAGCAGCTCACCTTGAGAACTTCATGATGAAATATTCATGGGCCCCTCCGCCCGGCCTCTCTGGCGCGTCCTGGCTCCCGGCAGCCTCAGGCGTGGCGAGGTTGTACAGCAGTGACCTTCGACCGTGGGCGCTAGAGTCCGATGTTACAAACATGGATGAGAGGAATTCACCCCTGCCCTCCTTAAGGGGTCCCGAGACGGACAGCCTTGCACAGCCCAGGCGTCGGCAAAGGTGCAGCAGGACCCAGAAGGCGAGGATTGCAGGTGGCGGCGTCCACTGTGGGCCAGGTGCTGATCAGAGCACCTCACTCCTGTTGGTCACCTTGTCCTCGTGATGGCCCCTGACATGATCACTTTTATTCTTACTTTGGAAGTGGAAAAAGTGAGGCTGTAGTATCAATCACCCAGTTGTCAGAAACCATCAGGCCAGAGCCTGAGTCCAGGCCTGTCCACCCCGTGAGGGCACACATTCTTTCTCCATCTGGTCCAGGCGGAGGTGCTGGTCATGTGTCCCCTCTCGTCATTACATGAGACCCAGGACGGACAGCTAGCAATCCCGCCCCTGGCACGGCGGGCAAGTCACGCGGCCCAAGCAGAGGCCGTGAGACGTCTTCACTGAGATGTCACACGTGGACACGGAAGAGAAGGAGCCCGCTTCTCCGCGTCGTGGACACGGTCTGAGGACCCATCTCCTGGCCAGGCAGCTCTAATGCTCCTCGGAGCAGCTGCATTCTATGCCGCGTATGAGGAGAGGGGGTACTGATGCTCATGATGTCCTGAAAATGTGCAGCGTTTAACGCGGTGAAATAAATGGAAGAAAAGAGAAGGGGCTGGGGGGAGGGGGAACTAATTCCAAGCACGTGTGGCTGCACGGTGCCCAGGGAAGTGAAGGAGCGTTCGCGTGCGCGGGCAGCGGTGGGGGCAGGAGCGCAGGACAGCCAGGACGGCAGGGACTCTGAAGATGAGCTCTGGCCAGTCCTGCTTGGAACTGGAGGAGCTGGCTCCTCTCCCTCTCTGCCGGTACATGTGTGTGTAGGGTGGGGAGCCAGGACCAACACAGGCCAAGGGTGAGTGTGGCCACAGCGTGGGGAGCAAGCAAAGGGGATAAAGCCATCACTCTCCAGCTCACTCAGGGCCTCAACTACCATCTCCTGTTGGGCCAAGTCTTTGGCATCAGATAGATCAGAATTTGAATCCTGACTCTACCACTAGCTAGCTAGCTGTGTGAGGTCAGGAAATTTACTTAACCTCTCTGAGCTTGTGTTTTCTCATCTGGAAAATTTAAGACAGTATCTCCTCCCTCATAGGGTTGTGGTGAGCAAGAAATGAAATCGTGTAAGTGCTCAAGGAACGCTTGCTGTTATCGTTGTTTCGCTGTTGTGATGGCGATGGTGATGACAGTAATAACTATGGTGACGGTGATGGTGATGATGTTGGTGACGATGATAGTGGTGATGTTGATATTGATAGTGTTGATGGTGATGATGGTGATGGTGATGATGATGATGATGATGATGATGATAGTATCGATGGTGATGATGGTGATTGATGATGATGAGAAGCCTCTATGATCCCTGAGGTATGGAGCCCAGTTTTGAGGTTAGGAATAAGCAAGCAGTGAGTTTCTCTCATCATTCCATTCTTGGGTGGCACCCCTCTTCTCGTGACTCTACAGCTCCTAAGTATGAGAGGGAGAGCTGTCTGGGAGGCTCCAGAAGATGAGTGATTTGAGCTGGGCTGGATTGGGATGAGCTCAGTCAAATTCCTTACCACTGTAGTAAGCTTAGGGTGCACCAGGAAAATGGTAACCAGGGCCTGTGTTCCCATGAAAGGCCTCTAGGGCCTAGAGTAGGGGAGGATCTGGCCAGGGGGCCACTACTGGAGCCACATGGCCCCATAATCCCCCATCCTGGACTAACCTACTCCCCTGAGGAGACTGAGCCTGCTACTGTCACCCTGACCCCCAGAGGCAGGCACAGAAGAGAGGCCCAGCTAAGGTCATAGATGAACCAACTGATGAGTGGGTGGGGGAGGGGTGATGAAGCAGGAAGGACTTGGAGAAGGACTCTGGGTTACCTTCACCAGCCAGGTCTCCCTGGTAATAAGGAAGCAGTACTCCCTTCTCCTACCATAATGTCAGAAGTCAGCTATGACAGGCTTAAATAAGATCCAGAGTCTATAACATAATACCCCAAATGTCCAAGTTTCAGTTGAAAAGTAGTCACCATACCAAGAGCAGGAAGATCTCAAACTGAATGATAAAAGTTGATCAACAGATGCCAACACTGAGATGACAGAAGTTAGAATTGTCTGACACAGAGTTTAAAGCGGCCATCATAAAATCCTCCAATAATGATTACAAACAACTTATAACAAATAAAAAACAAGCAATATCGGTGAAGAAATAGAAGATATAAAGAAACTAAATAACATTTTAGAACTGGAAAATAAATAGCTGAAATTTTAAAACTCAGTGGATGAGCTCAACAACAGAATGGAGGGGACAGAAGGAAGAATACATGAACTTAAAGATAAAATAATACAAACTACCAAATCTGAACTACATAGAGAAAATATACTAAAAAAAAACAAAAGCAAAAAAAACCACTAACAGAGCCTCAGGTACCCGTGGGACTATAAAAAAGATTCCTGTCCTCAGAGATCCAGAAAAAGAGCGAAAGAGGGAGGAGGTGGATAATGTTTCTAAAGAAAGAATAGCTGAAAACTTCCCAAATTAAATGAGACATAAACCTACAGATTCAAGAAGGTGAGTGAGCCCCAAACAGGAAAACCAAGGAAATCCACACAAAGACATGTCATCGTCAGACTTCTGAAAACCACAAAAACAGAAAATCTGGAAAGCAACCAGAGAAGAAAAACAACACCTTTCCCATTGGAATGGAATGTCAGTGAATTTCTCATCAGGAATCATGGAGCCTGGAAGGAGGTGACAAAACATATTTCAAGGACTGAAATAAAAGAACTGTCAACCCAGAATCATGGATCCAGTGAAAACATCCTTCAGGAGTGAAAGGGAAATCGAGACATTCTCAGGTGAAGGAAAACTAAGAGAATTTGTCTTGTGAGTAGACCTACCCTTAGAGATGGCTAAAGGGAGTTCTCTAGACAGAAAGGAAACAATAAGACAAGGACTTTGTGGACCATCAGAAAAGAAGGAGGAACAACAGAAAGAATAAAGATACAGCTAAATACCTTTTCCTTCTCCACCTAAGTTTCCTAAATTATGTTTGACAGTTGAAGCAAGTATTGTAACACTGAGGTTCTAAGTTTATGTACAGAAAATACTTTATTATATTATAAATAAAGGAAGGTAATGGGACATAAAGGGAAGTAAGTTTTCTACACTTTACTTGAGCTGGGAAAGTGATGACACCAGTAGACTCTGATGAGTTACATATGTGTAGTGTAATACCTACAGCAGCCACTAAAGTAGCTGTAGTACAAAGAGATGCACTCAAAAAAACTGTAGATAGAGCAAAATGAAAGTCTACAAAAATTATTTCAAGTAACCCACAGGAAGGCAGGATAAAGAAAAGAGATCAACAAAAATCAGAAAGGACAAACAGAAAACAAAAAAATAAAATGGCATCCCTTTTTTAAGCCCTAACATATCAATAATCACATTATATATAAATGGCATAAACATGCCAATTAAAAGACAGAGACTGACAGTGGATTGAACAACATAAATGAACTATATGAGGCCTACGAGAGACTCACTTCAGCTATAAAGATATAGGTGGATTGAAAGAAAAAGATGGGAAAGGTTATATCATGCAAACATTAATCAAAAGAAAGCAAGAGGGCCTGTGTTAGTGTCAATCCATCAACAATACATAACAATCCTAAATGAACAGGAATGACATCAGAGCTGCAAAACACATGAACAAAAAGACTGTGAGAAACTAAGGGAGAAACAGACAAATCCACAAGTATAGTTGGAGACGCCAACACTGCTCGTCCGACAATATGACAACTCAACAGAAAAATAAGTGAGGGCAGAGAAGAACTCAACAACGCCCTCAGCCAACAGGATCAAACCAACGTTGATTGAACACCCCACCCCACCACAACAGACACGTTTTCTTTTCAAGTGCCCACAGAGCACAGACAAGATAGACCATCTCCTGGGTCATGAAACAAACCTCAACAAATTAAAAATAATAGAAAGTGCAGTGTATTCTCCAGCACAGTGGAATCCAACTAGAAGTAAATAACAGACAGACAACAGGAAAATCTCCAAACACTTAATCCATGCATCAAAGAGGAAGTTTCAAGGGAAATAAAAAAAACATTGAACCAAGTAAAAATGAAAATACAACATACCAAAATCCGCGGGACACAGCTAAAGCAGTGCTGAGAGGGAATTTTATAGCACTAAATGCTTACATTAGAAAAGATGAAAAGTTTCAAATCAATAATCAAGCTCCTACCTCGAGAATCTAGAAGAAGGAGAGTGAATAAAGTGAAAGAAAGCAAGCAGAAGGAAGGACAAAATAAAAATAAAAGCGGAAGTCAGTGAAACTGAACACAGAAAAGCAACAGAGGAAATCAATGAAACAAAAAGCTAGTTCTTTGAAATGATCAATAAAATGGACAAACCTCTAAAGGGCTCAATGAAGATTCACCTCCTCCTCTCTCCTCTCACCCTCTCAGAGATAAGGTGGTCCCTGGGCAGCTCTTCACAGCCTTCAGGACACCTCTGAGTGCATCTCACTGAAACATCAGGACAACCCTTGACCATTGACAAAGTACTGATGCCATCTTAGCACTGAGGAAATTGAGGGGCAGAGAGAGGAGTCTGCTTTGCTCAAGGTCTCCCAGCGGTAAGGAGCAGGGCAGGCTCAGAACAGGGCCGGCTGGTCCTTTCCCCACCCTCGCTCAGTAGACATGGCTGCGCCTGGCATGAGGCACCAAGGGCTTATGTTCCCTCCATAGAGGGGCCCTTTCCTCTGCTCAGGCTACCACAGGAATAGTTGAGTGCTTTAGTGTCCTCATCTATAAAACAAAACAAAACAAAAATGGTCCCTGGATGTTGTGAGGGTTAATTGGGTTAAGATGCATAAAGCCCTAAAGTGGGCCTGCGTTATGGTAAGTTCTGCAAACATGTTCTGTTACCATTACAGTCGTCTCCTCCTTATCCAAGGGGGATACATCCAAGACCCCCAGTGGATGCCTGAAACCACGGATAGTACGGAACCCTATACATGTGTACTTTTTTTCCCTATACTAACGGGCAGGTAGTGTATACAACGTGGATACACTGGAAAAGGGATGATTCATGTCCCGGACGACATGGAGAGAGTGTGAGACTTCATTACGCTACCCAGAATGGCACACAATTTTAAATTTATGAACTGTTTATTTCTGGAATTTTCCCTGTAATATTTTTGGGCTGCAGTTGACCATGGGTGACTGAAATATCAGAAAATGAATCCGTGGATAAAGGGGAAATATTGTACTCAGAAACATCTGGTCCTGGGCACGATGGGAATCTGAGGCAGAAAGCCACCTGTACAAAAGGAGACCCTTCCCATTCTTCCCAGGCTTAGTCAGAAGGGAACGTTCTGACCCAGCTCCAGGACAGCTCCATCCTCCACAAGCTTCTCTTCGGTTCCTTCTAGTTTTGCCTCTTCTTTTGATTAACAGTTTTAATAAAGAGGCAACACGTGAGCTTCACAGCAAATATCTAAAGAAGGAGGGGAGAACATGCGAAAAAAAAACCCTGAAGGAACTCGCTCAGGCAATGGTGCCTGCTGCCCCTAAGCTCCTAGATGTCCCACGAAGAGGGTCCAATCCCACAGTCAAGGCCCAAGTACAGAAGGTGAAACCCGTGTGCTTCCTCGAGTCTGGGAGGGCGTCATTGCTCTGGATGCCACTAAAAGGGCAGCCCTCGTCGCCCCCGCCCATCTCCATCCAAAGACTGTTAGCTGAGGAGCAGGAGGGGGAGGGAAGTGGCCGAGAGGCAGTGGCTGTGCAGACACACTCATTCGCTCAGCTGATGCTCAGGTAACCTCACAGGCCCCTAGTCTCTCAGAGCGGCCTGGGCTGTGGGGAGCTGAGGACGACCCGGCGCTTCAGGGACAGACTCGGCAGAGAGGCCAGAGGGACCCCAGGGTGGATGCACGCTCTGGCTCCCAGCCTCAGGTGGATGCCTGGTCCTGCCCTCTCACCCCCAGAAAGTCACACTGAGCCTTGATCGTGATCACAGGCTGATCCCCGATCTTGGTCATAGGCTGAGCCCTGACAATGATCATAGGCTAAGCTCTGACCTCAGCCATAAACATAAATTCTAACCCCTGGCCATCTGAACAATCTGTGCCCAGGGCAGGGAAGGGGGACATAGATGGCCAGGCACTGTTGGCCCCAGGGTGGGGTGTTGCATCCATGTGACAGGGCCTCGGAGCCCTCCGCAGGACGCCACGTCCCGCAAGGTGGCTCATGGCTCATCTGGCTGTGGCCCTCCCGGGACCCAGGAAGGGGGGCTGCCCTCTCTGCCCCTGCTCCTTGCAGCCAAGCCGGTGTGAAAAGTTCAGGGAAAGCTCTTAAAGGAAAATGCTTTTCTGATGCTGGGCCTGAAATAGCACTCCCTTCCCCCCAGTTAATAAGCAGTTGTCTAGCTAGTCAGTTCTATTTTAGAAATAAACATCTATTAGCACTCTTCACCTTGCAGCCCGACTCAAGGTCAGCCCTTCGCCTCTGTTTCCCAGAATAGGTGGCATCTGGACATTGGGGCCGGGGACAGAGAAGCCCCAGGGGTCACAGTCAGGTCAGCAGGAACTGGTGCCTCTCGAGGACCAAGAGGGAAACAAGCGACTGGTGGCCAGACCTGTGGTCAAGTTCACCCGCTTCTCTGGGTTCAGGATACACGCATCCACAGCTGCAGCTCAGGATCACATCAGTAGTGATAATAATCGCACAAGCATCAGTCTGGTGCTGAGCCATTTACAAAGCACTGTCACCGACGGGCTCCTTCAGTTCTGCTGGCAGGGAGGTCATGGGCCAAAGGGAAATGGCCAACAAAAACCGAGCACACACACGGTCTGCAGACCCCTGAGGCCAGTTGGTCCTAGAGACTGGCCTGTAATTAGTCCTGAGCAGCAAGCTCGGGTTCACACAGCCGGTGGCAGGTCTGGGCCTGGAGCCTGGATCTAACTCTGGTCCTGCTATAAGCCTCCTGGGAAACCTGATTAATGGGGCCAGCTTTATAACTTGAAGAACCTAGTGGAAAATGAAAATATGCTTAAAAGTGAAAATGTCAACACAGCCAGAGCAGAGCATTAGACCAAGTGCCTACAGGGGGCTGGGGGTCCAGAGTGGGGGATAATTACCTTCATCTCTTCTGAGGCATTTGGTGATTTCTCTTGCCTTCACCCACACTGCTCAGCCTGTGCTAGGCGCACATCTTAGTACAAAACAGAGCAGTTTCCTCTCTCCGGGCACAGAAAGCACCCATGTGCTGCTCTATAAGAAAATATGGAACTGAGGTCATTTCTTCAAAGATGAACATTTGCTTTACTAACATAAAAGGGAACCCTGCCGCTCTGTCTTTGCTTTCTGCGTAAGTGATGCCTCCCGTTCCTTGAAGAATCAGAGTGTAAATTTTTTGACATGATTTTAAATGACATTTAGACTCAACACATGCAATATAGCAACAATACACACCACCCAACTAAAGGGAAAACAATATGGATAGCTGTGTATCAGTCAGCTGCTGCTTTGTAACAAATCTCTCCAAAAACAAAGAATTGCTTAAACAATACAATTAAAGCAATGCAGTTGCTTAAAACGACAGAATTTAACAATGAGTTTGTGAGTCTGCAGAGTGACATGTGGTTCTTCTGGTCCCGGCGGGTTCACCCATACATTTGAGGTCAGCCCTGAGTCAGGTGGGCAGCTCTGCGGGTCTTGGCTGGGGTCTTGGCTGAGTCCTCTCATGTGATGGGGCGTGAGCTGGCTGTAGGCTGGTCTAGAATGGTCATGGCTGGGACATCCTGCCCCCCTCACCCACGTGGTTTCATCCTACAGCAGGCCAGCCAGGACTGTGCACAGGGCAGTCCCAGGGAGCGAGCAGAGGCTCACGGATCCTCAAGGCTCTGGAGCACACTCTGGGCACCCCCATGCACTTGGTGACGATCTGGAGAGCAGCTGTATGCCTCTCCTCCTAACTCCACGTTCAGTGACATCCCGATGGTAGCTTGAAATCAGCCATGGTAGGAGGATTCACACCAAGGAAATTGGCAAATGCCACACATCCAGGGGTTGGGGATATCCGCGGGGAAACCTGGTATGCCAGCACACCCCTGGCCACATTCTATTGGCCAAAACGCGTCACAAGGTCGAGCCCAATTCAAGGGATGAGAAACAAACGGGATGACCAGCTCTCCTCTGTTTGCCCGGAATTTTCCCAGCTTTAGCACTGAACATCCCATGTCCCCAGAGCCCCCCGTCCCAGGCAAACCACAAGGGCTGGTCGCCCTGGGAACAGACCCACCTCTCGATGGGAGAAGCAGCAAAGTCACGTTGCAAAGTGCAGCGAGAGGAGCTGGGGAGGAAGTGCGCGCATAGTCTCAAGCAATCCCCGAGCCATGACCAAGTTCAGGTTCACACATGAGCAGGCCATGGCGGCCGAGTCCCAGATACAGCCTGGACGAGAGCAGCTGTAAGAACCCCACACCCAAAAGACGCGCCCCAACTTCAGGCGAGTTGAAGTTTTGGAAACGTGCTCACGAGAGTCCTGAGCAGGAAGCTCAGGGTGGGCGCGCCGGGGAGAGGAAGGCTCGAGCCCGGCGGGCAGGCCGCAGCTGGCAGGGGACAGAGGACTCCTCCAGCCGGGCTCTGAAGAACCGCACGCTCACTCCCGACTCCCAGAGCAAACAGCCAGCAGCCTCTTTTCTTTCTCCTGGTCAAGTACGCAGCTCAGATGGCCCTTTTAAGTCCAGCAGACTGGGGCTGTGCTCAGCGTGGAGGGTCAGGGGAGCGGTGTGTGGGGTCTCTCTGACTCGGGCACCCCTGGGGGTTACAGGGCCAGAGGTGGCTAAGCGTTTGGGCTTCAAAGGCTGCTGCAGGCCGGGATAAAAGAGAGACGGGGTGGGGGCAGGTGGAAGGGGCGGCCACAGCGCTGACGCTGACGAGGCAACACGGCAAACAAAGCAGGGTAGCGGCACGGAGATCCAGCTGAACGCCAAATCAAGGTCCAGGCCGCGGCTCTGCCCCCCGGGGGACGCCTGGCAAATGCCAGGGACATTTGGTACTTAGAACTGGGGGAAGAGGGTGCTATTGGCGTCTAGTGGGTGGAGGCCAAGGGTGCTGGTAAACACTCTGCAGTGCCCGAGACGGCCCCCGCAGCAAAGGATTACCTGGCCCAAACATCAGCAGTGCAGAAGGCGGAGACCCTGAGGGGACAGCATTCCCGGCGGAAGGCATTGCCCTGGGAGGATCATGCTCATCAGGTGACCTGGCCTGAGCCTGGCCCATCCCGCCTCCAACCCCAGCTCCAGGAGGTACAGAGCAGCCAACCCCCTGGGGACGGTCTGCAGCCCAGGTTCCCTGGCCCAAGAGCACAAGCTTCCCGGAGCCCCGAGAGGCGGCCAAGCCAGTGCCGCCTCTGCAGGAAGCTGTTTGCTATTCTCTCCCGGCCCCCAACACAGCTGGCTCCAGGCCCCAGCACGTGGAGAGGGGCTAACCTAATTGCACTAATGGTTTGTAATCAGACGTAATGGGGTGTTTGTACACACGAGCGCACAGAGCTGCAGGTGTGGAAGTCGAGTCCCCCGGGGCTCCCAAAGGCTCATCTCGCCTGCCAGCTGAGAAGCCAGGGTGGCCCCAAAGCGCCTCTGGCCCCTAAGTGGCTCAAACCTCCCTTGGGCCTCCACGCTGGCCGGAGAGGCCAGATGTCTGCAGACCACGCAGCAGGCTTCCAGATTTCTTGGTATCCCCCAACCCTGTCTGCCAGTGACTTCTAGGCCCTTAGGCTGGTGACTTAGAGAAAGCAAAGCATGCTAGAGCCTGCAGACCTGGGCTCGGCGCCTCGGAAGTCACCAGCTCCTGCGGACACGGCAAGAAAGAGGGAGGAGCACTGTCCCCAAGATGCCCGTGGGTGGCTCTGAGCTCTGAGCCGCGTTGCTGTTACCGAAACCAACGCTTCCTGAGCGCTCACCACTCCAAACACCACGTAATCCCATAATATCCACGACACCCCATGTGCGCAGCGTTATACTATCACCCCCGTTTTACAGATGAGGACACTGAGGCTCAAGAAGTTTCCCGCGACAACGCAGCCCCTAAGAGGAGCAGGCTGCAGTCTGAGTCAGCGTCTATGCTCTGGAGAGCATGATTAAGTTTGCTAAGGCCAAGGGAAGCTTGAAGAGGAGGTGTTGTTTAAGCAGGGCTTTGCAGGATGTGTAGGAGTTGCCAGGTGAGGATGGGGAGGTTGTTGCCCTTACAAAGAAAGAGGATGGGCCTGGTACCTCCTGGGACCGTTGATAAACACCGGGTTCTAGATAACAAGAGAGGGAGGGGTGACAGCAGATGAGTCTGGAAAGGCAGGTCGGGGGCCAGCCTGGGGATAGACAGCTGGGATCGAGTTACTGTGATGGGAGCTTGTGGCTCGGGAGAGAAAGACTGTGGGCCAGGAGGGCTGGGTGCATGCGTGTCTGAGCCTAGGGGAGTGGAGAAAAGAGACAGGAAGTGCGCTTGGGCACAGGCTCCAGGTTCAAAGCCTGGCTCTGCCACGAACATGCTCTGTGACCTTGGGCAGCTTCCTTACCCTCTCCGGCCCGCAGCCCGCTCACAGGGCCGTTCTGACGTTTAACGGGCTAAGACCCTTGGAGCAACTGGAGCCGTGCCTGGGGCACGGAAGAGCCCAACACGCGTTACCCCAGCGGCTTCCACAAGCCTCGGAGAGCAGCTAGAGGGGAGGGCAGAGGGCACCTGGGCTGCCTGACACTGAGCTCCAGGGTTCCAGCCTGGCTTTCGGGGTCCCCCTCTTGGGGTGCGGGGAGGGAAAGGCTTCGGAGTTGCAACCCAAACGTCTGGACTCCACTGCCTCCCCAAGACCACAGTCCCCGCCCCCAGGGGGAGGAGGGTCCCCCCGGGAGGCTCCAGGCAACGGCCGAGCTCTAGCTGCCGGGTCCTGCTCTTCCCAGGCTTCATTCCACTAACCAGAGCTCGGGAGGACAAGCCCAGCTCACGGGTCCTTGCGAGAACAGGCAGGAGGATTGTGTGCCAAGCCCTCCGGCCACCCATCCCTCGTCCTCCCTGTCCACGCCACCCACCCGTCCCCCAGCCAGAAGCTGGGCGTGGCTCTACCTCACCCTCTCCCTTTGGCAACTCTGTTGTGGTTTGAACTGTGTCCCCAGAAGATGTGCTGAAGCCCTAACACCTGGTACCTCTGAACGTGACCCTATTTGGAAAGAGGGTCATTGCCAATGTAGTAAGTGAGGTCACTCTGGTTTAGGATGGCTCCTAATCCAACGGGACTGGCGCCCTTATAGAGAGAGGAGGGCAAACGCAGAGACAGACACACAGGGAGAAGAGGGCGTGTGACTGTAGGATGACAGAGCGGAGGCTGGGGTGTTGTTCCACAAGCCGAGGACACCACCAAGGGCTGCCCGGGACGCCAGAGGCTGCAGGAAGCAGGAAGGAGCCTGCTCTGGGGCCTCAGGAGGGAGCATGGCCCTTTCCACGCCTTGAGTTCAGACTCGCAGCCCCCAGACCTGAGAGAGAATGAATATCTGTGGTTTAAAACACCCGGTGTGTGGTGCTTCGTTATGGCAGCCCTGGGAACGTAATACAACGAACCCCCACGTGGAGATGCTCACAGTCTCCCAGCCCCACACTCCTCCCCTCCCTGGGGCCTCGCCACGTCCAGCAGTCCCATCTCACTCCCTGGCGCCACACACCCTTCAGCCAAACGCAACCGTGAGATGGCCAGAGAGAAGCGGGCGTGACCACGTCTGACCCTGCCTTTCGGGACTTTATGCAGACAGCCTGGGGGCCGTGGTGCTGGTCCCACCTCTGTCCACGTGAAGGGGAAGAGCTCCCCGCTCATGGCTCCCAGGTCCCCACGCCAACTCTCCAGGGAGCTCGATACCTCCTGAGCCCATTAGACAGATGGACAGTGGCAGAGTCCACGTTTGAACCCAGCTCTGGGATTCTGAGAAGCATGCCTTTCTCTGCTCAGCGATGCCAGGTGCTGGAGGGGGCGGCTGGACATTTGGGGTGCAGCATCTGAGCAGAGAGCAGATGCCTCCCCTACTGACTACGTTCCAAGGTATATTTTAGGGATAAGGCAGCAGGCTGTTGAAGCACCGAGGAGGGGGTCACTCTGTCACCTCCGCCCATGCGGGTGACCAAGTCACCGGCAGAGGCCGGGTTCTGAGTGGCCCACAAGTCCCGCAACCCAGCTGCGGTGCTCTGCCTCCCTGCCCTTGCCAGGAACCAGCGGAGGAGCCACACTCAGCACAGATTCCCAAGCTCTCCTGCTGCGCGTGGAGCCCAGCCTGCCACCTGCACGGGGACCCCGCTCAGCCGTGCTGCCGGCTTGTGGGATCTTAGTTCCCCTGCAGTGGAAGTGTGGAGCCCTGACCACTGGACCGCCAGGGCTCACCCTTCACCTCTGTCCAAGCCCTCTAGTGTCTGGCACTCCCCTTGTCTTCTCAGGGAGGCTCCAGGTCTCCCTTCCCAGGGCTCCGCTGCACTCCCACGTAACATCCACCCATCATCTGACAAATATGTAGCCCCACCCAGCATGCCTCAAGCCCCACCAGGCGCTGTGGATGGAGGGGTGGGACTACACCCGCCCTCATGGGTGTAGGGTGACCACCAGGATACGTTGT
Organism: Physeter macrocephalus; assembly: GCF_002837175.3. Taxonomy (NCBI): domain Eukaryota; kingdom Metazoa; phylum Chordata; class Mammalia; order Artiodactyla; family Physeteridae; genus Physeter; species Physeter macrocephalus. The sequence goes on along the minus strand of NC_041228.1, from coordinate 1,774,895 downwards.
TAGAGAGAAAAACGGGGTATAGAGCCTCTGGGGGACAGGAAGCTGTGCATGATTTGCAAGTATTTAAGAAACAATGGAAGTTCAGAGCAAACGCTTGAGGAGAAAAAAGTCTGTACCTCAAGAAGGAAACAGGATGGAGGGGACGGGGGAGGAAGCGGGAACTGCCCGAATGTGCCAACGTTCTGTGTAATTACACGACAAGACTGAATTTTCCAAAAACTATCTCTAAAATTTAAAAGCAAAACAAAACCAGTGAACCTAACAGTGTACCGAATTGGCAGTGCGGCAACACGGAAAGGAATCATCTGAAGTGAGTTTAAAACACCGTGATTTTACTGTCTATTCCCAAGGGTTATACCCTGAGGACAGAAAGAATTTCAAAAAGAAAAACCTGTCATGATCCTCTGTAATCATATTTTTAGTAATAATATTGGTATTGATATTATGAAACTATACTTGTGTGAAGATAAAATAAATACATAATTATTTTAATGTTGTTAGGAACCAAGTCTGTCAGTGTGAGAAAAAGGAGAGACAAAGGCAGGAAATTAAATAAAATTCTGTAAGCCTAAATTTGACTTTTTTTTTTTAATCTTAAAGAAGCAAACTTCGTAGACAAATGAAAGGCTCAGAAACAAAGACCAATCCAGGAGCAAAGACTTTTCGACCCCCCACTGCCAGAAAATAGTCTCTTGATGTCATCTCTCATTAAAAGGACCTGGATATGGGAACATACGTATATGTATAACTGATTCACTTTATTGTAAAGCAGAAACTAACACACCATTGTAAAGCAATTATAGTCCAATAAAGATGTTAAAAAAAAAAAAAAAAAGGACCTGGAGCTCCTTGGAAAAATGGTTGATTTCAGGAGCTGGGAACCTGGAACGTGGTAGACCATAGACAGGAGAGCGAGAAGCAGTCAGAGACGCCCAGGGTCATGCAGAAGGACTCGGGGATCAAGATGAAGAGGTTTCGGGGCTTCCCTGGTGGCGCAGTGGTTGAGAGTCCGCCTGCCGATGCAGGGGACGCGGGTTCGCGCCCCGGTCCGGGAGGATCCCACGTGCCGCGGAGCGGCTGGGCCCGTGAGCCGTGGCCGCTGGGCCTGCGCGTCCGGAGCCTGTGCTCCGCAGCGGGAGGGGCCACAGCAGTGAGAGGCCCGCGTACCGCAAAAAAAAAAAAAAAAAAAAAAAAAAAAAAAAAAAAAAGATGAAGAGGTTTCCACAAGCCAAAAAACCAGGCAGTTTAAGGATGAACACAGATTATAACTGCAACGAGTCGGAACATATGTCCAAATCGTGGGTTCACAATGGCGGCGGGGACCCTCACCATTGTTGAGGGTGCAAGAAACACAACTCATTGCTTTGAAAACTAGTAAATAAAGGGAGAGAATCAAGCCTGTCCCCCGACTGTCCACCCTCTCAAACTGCACACCCCAGGAACCAACAGCTGGCGAGTAGACGCACTTCCTTGGGAGGATGTATTCCAGCCAAGAAATGCAGAGGAATGATGGGATTGTGTCGCCACCGTCCTGCGATCCCCTCATGAACTGACGGGCATCGGCAGTGATTGTCAATGGCAGCTGACATCACAGAGCCCGGCAAGCGCCGTGCACTTCTGTATGGACACACACGCTACGCTGATTGCCACTTTACGGGGAACACAAGTCAGGTCAGAGGCATAGAAACAGTGACACCAGATGTCAGGTGAGTCCAGGCTGGGAGGCTCTGCAGGACAGAAGACCTGGCGTCCTCAGCAGATACATTACAGAAGAAAACAGAGAATGCAAGAGACATGGAGGGGCATCTATAAACTAAGTGACCTGAGAGATCTCTCAACTGCACAAGAGGACCTTCTTTTAAAGATAATTTTAATAAAAATCGTGTAACAAAGCAGGTATAACTTAATCAGGGGAATTTGAACTCTGACTGGACATTGGATAAAATTGAGGAATTATTGGTCTTCCCTTTGCGTGGGAGAGTGGTGCTGTGGCTGGGCGTTTTTAAGAGCCCTCATCTTTCAGAGACACACTTGGAAATGTTTACAGATAAAAATGAGCAGCTTTCCCTGTGGTGACATGGAAATGTTCATAATTTATAACTTTAAGTGAGTGTGGCTTGCTACACAGATCAATGCGTCAAACGTGATCCAATTTTTTTGTAAGCGGAGCTGGATGTCCACGTGGTATCGTGCTTACTTATTCCTAGAGAAAGATCTGGAAGGACCGCAAAGGATGCTGGCCCTGGGCACCTCTGAGAAGTAGGTAGGTGAGGAGGGGGAAGTGAGACTTTCGCCTTTTACTTTTGGCAGCATCTTGTGTGTGTGCGGAGCAATGAGGTCACCATCTGACCACCTTCAGTGAGTTAATGGACGTAGGTGCTGATCTGGCCGCCAACATTGCAAAAAAGACCATGCCTGGTGCGCCGCCTGCAACGTACTGTTGACAAACCCAGACCCAGATCCAGATCCAGCCAGCTCCAGAAAGAACCACCCTTCCCAGAGCCACAAGAAAGGAATCCAACGGGCAAAATGCAGAATGCAGCCACGCCACAGACAGACGATCAAGTTTCTTCAACGGCTGCATTATAAGGGAGACAAAGAGAGAAGAAAGGAAATCCATAGGTTAAAAAAGGACTTAATGCCAGAAAGTTTTAGGCATAAGCCTTATTTGGATCTGGAATCCTGTAAGCTTTCTTAAAAAAAAAATGTGAGACAATAAGGAAATGTGAACATTTGGATATTTGATACTAAGAAATCCCTGCTATTTTAGGGGTGATAGTGACGTCATGGTTGTTTCTTAAAAGAATCTCATGTTTTACAGGCACATATTGAAAGAGGTAGAAATAAAATGAGATGAAGCCTGGGATTTACCCCTACACAGTCGAGCAGTGAGGCAGGGGGAGGGTGCTGACCCAGGCAACTCAGGACGGGGCCCTGGGGTGACTGTTGGGTGGATTCGTTACCTGGTTCATTACCTTAGTCTGGGCGGGGACTTTTCCATAATGACCATAGTTATTTTAACATTATTTATCACACTTCATAATTATTTTTAAAAAGAGGGATCGTAGGGAGGCTGCAAAGAGTGACGTGGTATAATGTCCACGTTCAAGGGAGAGTGGAGGGAAATTTAGCAGCCAGTGAGATTAGCTGGTGAGTGTGGGACAGACACCCAACTGCTCTGAACCTCCAGCCCCTCGTTTCCAAAGTGGAGGCGATGCTCGGGTCCCGAGACGGAGACAGCCCTCCATAAATGGCAACTTTAAGAAAACTCCAGAACCCTCAGGCCAACTATGGGGGAACCAGGAGAGGGCGAGTGGATCAAGGAGATTGGATCAGACTGGGAGAGCCGTGGGACCCAAGTTTCTCCCTGCTGCTCCCTGGCGCTGAAGGACTCTCTCCCCTCAGGAACTGGGCTAATCCAGAGAGCTAAGGAGCCGGCCTTGTGCGCCAGGAGAGCCCTCCACTGTGGGAGGAGGTGGCCAGAGCACCTTCCCGGTCTCGCGGCCCTTCCATGCCTTGTCCACGAAGAGCAGACCGCAGGCGAGGTTTTCTTGTCCTTCCCAAGCACGGGCTACAGCCCTGGGCCCGCCCACTCCTCACACCAGGCAGAAAGTGCAGCCAGGGTCGAGGCTAGACGGCGGGGCCCAGGGTCTCAGGGCACCTGAGCGCCCTGCATTCTGGGCAGGACGGCAGGGGGAACCGACAGAGTGGCCCAGCCAGGCAAGGAAGCTACCGGATCCAGAGCCAGGGGTCCCGCTCTTCTCCCCACCGCACCCTGCTCCAAAAATCAGGCATACCCCCCATGCCCTGCAATGAGTCTGCTGCTTTCAGAACTGCTGCTGCCGTGGCTGGTTCACTTGAGTTCCAGCTCTGTATCATGTTACGCACATAAGCTCACTTTTATTGCCCTCAGACAAAGATACCCGAATTTGCTGCACTGGTGATCTTTGGTACAAAGGGAGGGGAAACAAGATAAGCAGAAGACAAGAATTGTTTTCATATGTGCAAGAAATGATGTGGGAAAATACCTCCAAGTTCAGTGCCTATGAAACCGCGGCCCCAGCCCCCGTGCCCAGCTCTCTCCCGCTCAGGACGAGCTCAGACCACCCCAGGCAGGAGGCAGGAGACCCCACACACGGCCAGACATCCTCCCCTCAGGGACATGGGACACCAGAGCTGTCTCGTGGCTGAAAACCAGGAGCCTTACGCTCGGATGGGGAGCCACGAACTCGCCACCCCTCTGGCCCCTGGAATGTGTGCTGTGACCTTGTCAGGCCACCAGGATCTGAGGCTCAGAGAGGCACGGGACTTGACAAAGTCACAGAGCAGAGCGTGGAGGTGACATCCACCCTGGCCCACAGCCCTCCCACCCCGACGAGGGTCTGGCTCTCGGGGTCAAAGCGCCTCAGCCCAGCTTGAACACCCTCCACTACCAGCCTTGTGGGGGTAGGTCAGGGGACAGAAATAATGTCACCTTCCCCTAGCTCAGAGGAGACCCAGGGACCCAGGGTCCCCCTCCAGCCATGAAGTGGTGAAGAGCATTAGCTTCCTGGAGAAACTCAGGTGTGATTCCCACGGTCTCAGTCAGCTGGAGCTGCTACAACAGAAATACCACAGAGCGGGCGGCTTAAACAGCAAACGCTTATCTCTCACAGTCCGGAGGCTGAGGTCCGACTGTGTCTGGTGGCAGGTGGTGGCAGGTGCCTGCAGATTCGGTGACTGGTGAAGCCCCCTCCCTGGTCCAGGGACAGCGCCTTCTCGCTGGGCCCTCCCCTGGTGGAAGCGGCGAGGGGGGGCTCTCGGGGGTCTCTCTTATATGAGCACCGGTCCCATTTATGAGGGTCCCACCCTCGTGACCTAACTCCTCCCAAAGACCGCACCTCCTGCCACCACCACACTGAGGGTGAGGATTCCAACGCCAAACCCCATTTGATTTGGTGGGGGAGGTGGGGGCACGAGTATTCAGCCCATAGCAACCTCCATCCACATCCTTTCCTCCCCACCCAGGTTCTCTCCTGATTGGGAAGCGGGTGACTGTGGTCAATAAAAAAAATGTTACAAATACACTTGGACTACTTTCACCTTCTTCACCTGCCACATCCCGTTCCTCCTTCAGGCTTGGTTCTGGCACCACCGCCTCCAGGAAGCCCCCCGTTCCTTCCTCCTGCTGGGCTGAGGGTTTCCCTCCCCTTCCGGCCCCCAGTGCTCACACAGGCTCCTGCATGGTGGCTGGGCTGGACCAGCCTCGCTGATTCACCGGCCCCACCTGCAGATCGGAGAGGGTTAAGGTGACTCTGCTGGACTTCTGGCCCCATTGTCCACCCAGAGCAGGCCCCCCGGCTGTTGTGGAGGAGGACGAGGCCCCAGAGGAGACACCCCAGCTTCTGGGAGCTCTCCTCCCTGGGAGAGCTCCCGCCTTCCAGGCACAGTGCCTGCCTCTGGCTGTCTCCCGTGGGACCCTGCTTCTCCCCGCCACCCCATCACTCCATGTCGTGCTGTCCACCTGTCCTGCCCCCGCTAGCCCGAGAGGGACCTGGGAGCTGAGCTGTGCCTAGTGCACCACCGGGAAGTCAACTTGTCCTGGTGATGGCTGGTGCTACCTGGCTGCAGGCAGAGGGTCCTCCAGGTGTGGAGTCCTGGCCACTGCCTGTCCACTGCCTGCAGAACGAGATGCCCTGGCCCTGCAGAGGCGTGGCTTCCTTCCCCAGGCCTCCCGACCCGTGTGTTACATGGAGCCCGTGCTGTCAGGCTGCGTGGTCCCTGCCCGCCCGGCCCACCGCCTCGGAGGAAGAACAGCGGCGCCCTCCACCCTCTCAGCAGCTCCCAGGCTCCAGCTAAGTCTCCCTCCGTCGCTCTCACCTTTGCGCTAAATCTCGCACCTTACGGCCCATCCTCACGGGACTCTTCCAGACTGGGGTCCGCTCCCGCGAGCCCCCTCCAGCCCCTCTCGAGTGCCCTGCGCTCCACTTCAAGTCCAGACGCTCCAGCTCAGATAATGGCTCGGCAAGTGGAGGGCAGCGGCAAGGACCACTTCCTGCACTTCGACACCGAAAGCGATCTCCCGGAGAGAAAGCAAGTTGCACTCGCGGGGGATTTCACTTTTAATTGACTCTATACGTTGGACCAGCGTGAGGGATAGCCCTCCAGTTCCCGTGCACTGGGCACCCAGCCTCTGTTAACCTTGGAGAAGCCACACGACGGCCCGCCACGCAGGGCCACCGTCCCCGCTTTACAGGTGAGGAAGGCAAGGCTCTGAGAGACTCCGTAGCTTGCCAGGTGAGTGAGTGCTCATCGAAGGTTCAGGACACTCACTCACTTCAGGACGGCCCCACAGGCACCCCACCAGCCCTCTGTCCCAAGCCACACCCTCCACGGCACGTCCCCGAAACGCCCAGCCTGGCGCCCCGGTTTTCTTCTCTGTGGGCTCAGACTGGACCTCTCTGAATCTTGGAGACCATCGAATCCTACCTGTTCATCGTACGCACAGGGAGACTGAGTCCAGAGAAAAGTGAAGGCCTGGTGCAGGCTCTCTGCTCTGGGTTCCCGTCCTCAAGGGACCTCAAGCCTCACTTTGGATATCCCCACTCTTTCCTGGGTCTCAGTTTCCTCATCTGTAAAATGGATCTGTTAGGCCTGCCCCGCAGAGCAGCTGGGACGCCAATGTGGGCCGTGTGAGCTCGGTGCCTGGAGCGAAGCCAGGCACCCAGTGGCCATCGGTAGACAAGGTCTCTCCTCCCCCCCACCCGCCAGCTCCAGCCTCACCCGCTCGTCTCCTCTGAGCCAGCAGACTCAGCTCTGGGGCTTGAAGCCTGGGAGGAGGGGGGAGGCTGTGTGGGAGAAAAGTTCTGCCGTAAAGAGCTTTCAGCCTGAAAGGCTGTCATGTTCTCACGCAAAGGACAAGACCTTCTGGGTTATTAAGTACACACAGACCCACAGACTGTGGCCGGGAGATAAGGGAATCTTCTTGTGGGACGGAGTTTTCATCCCTTTTTTCTTTTTTTTTTTTTCCCGTCTTTTTCTTCTTCCCTCAGCTTGGGTATTTTCAAGCTTAGAAGTGACTGCTCTAATCGAACCAAGAGACCAGCAGCAAGAGGCAGATTTGCTCACGGAAAATGAAAAGTTTCAAAAAAAAAAAAAAAAAAAGGAAGGCAGGGAGGGCGGACGGGGGACTTCTTATTCTAGAAGCAGCATCTCATCTCCCATCTCAGCGTTGGATAGAGATGATGCAGTCCCAGCCTCCATGTAGCCAAAAATTTAGAGTGGAGGCGTGGCCCTGCCTTCGGATGCCTGTAATATGAGGGGGAAGACAGGGCCCCGCCTTCGAGACAGCCCCAGTGTGATGGCAGAGACAAAGCCACGCTCGGGAGATTCCAGTCTGAGGAAGGCATCACGGCAGGGCCCTGGGGTGACATCGGTGCCATCCGACACCCCCCGCCCCCGCAGACCTCGGGCACTCCTGGCAGTGTGGACACACCACCCAGGGAAGCAAAGTCTGGCTGGGTGTCCAGGGCCTCGCTCCCCCCAGATGCGTGCTGCTGCCCCACCAGCCCTCTGAGCAGGTCCCTCAGTGGCAAGCTGGCTCCCCCCTCAGTGCCCCTCCTGGCCCTCGCCCGCAGGTACACACAGAGCACACCCACAGCCTGAGTCACCTCTTGCAGTGGGAGTGCAGGCAAGGGTGGGGGCAGGGCCCATGCGGCCCCCATCTGGTTCCAGCTCGTCGTATCCAGCCCGTGGGCCACCGGGAACACTGGCCCTAAGCCCCTACCAGAGCATCCTCGCTGTCTCCTGGGGTTACAACTCCCCCTTACACGGGTGAGTGAGCAAGCTTTGCCAGCCTCAGGTGGGGGCCCAGACAAGGCCGTGTCTCCCAGAGAAATAGGCTCTTGCTTTTAACCTCAATTCCATGTGCAGACTCCAGGGTACGCAAAAGCACTTCTGGAAACATTTTCAAATGTGCCCAGTGACCTTTGAGCGGTGGCCCCCCCCAAATCTCACCAGTATCTGGCATCTCGGAGCCTCCGCACACGCTGCTCCCCAGCCCAGAATGCTTTTCCTTGCACTCTTCATAGGGCGGCTGGCCCCTTATCCACTTGGAAGTTACTGCATGTCTTTGTCTCTTCCTCCAGGCAGCCCTCCCAGATCACTCCTTCTAGTGCCCCTGTCTCAGACCCTGCTGCTCTCCCTCACCCCTTGAACGCTCAAGATTGCACCCTGGGTCTGTCGGCCTCTTCCCATCCACCAGAACACCAGCTAAAAGAGGGCAGGGGTTGTCTCCTCTTCCGTAGGGTCTAGCCCACGGAAGGTGCCTCATAAATATATATTGAATGAATGAGTGAATGAGTGAGAATGCCTCTGAAATCTCTCTGCCACCATCTCCTCTCCCTAACCACACCCACCAGCCATGAGCACATCAGATGTGTTCTTACTGACACCCCGCCTCTCCAGTTTTGGGGTGGCTTCTTATGTGGCAGTAGATAGATCAGGGAACGCTTACCATCCCTCCACATAGCCCTCCACCCAATCGCCAGGTTTGATGCCCTAATCATATCACGTTCTTTAAACAAGAGCATTTCCCCTGCTAAATCCTCCCTTCAGGTGGCTGACCTCGATCCACCTCTTCATAAACTCCCTGAGAGGCACAACGTGAAGATGCCGTCGGCTACAAGTGTCATGAACCCAGCTCAAACCTGTTCAAGAAAAGGGTGGGTTTCAGATGGGCTTCAGTCTGGACACAGAAAACACTCCAGGGCTTTCAGAGCGGACGTGATGCCCGGATGTTCACACGGGGATAAAAGGCCCGAGAAGCCAGCTGGGGGACACGGAGGCCACCCAGAGATCAGCAGCTGCAGAAAAGGGCCACCTTGCTAAACAGGGGGAGTGAGAGGAGATGGAGTTTCCAGAGCGAGGGTGCAGGCCACGCCCCATGGCGGGGATGCCTGTGAGAACCCGGCCTCGGTGGGGGTAGCCGGCAGGCGCTGCAGTCAGAGGAGCCCCCAGCGGTGCCGGCAAATGGGCAGTGAGGAAGAGAAGTGCCCTGCCATCTCCTCCCTCCACTGGCAAGTCTCCCTGCTGGTCCCCAGCCGCCAGATCTTCAACACCATCAAGAGGCTGGAAACTTCCACAAGGACCAGAGTCCTGAACAGGGCAGATCCCCAAGACAAAGGGGGGCTGTGGGCAGACTCAACAGCACCTGACCACCACAGCGGTTTTCTGTGTCCTCAGGATAAAGCCCAAACCCCTGAATGTGCCCCCAGGACCCCATGCTCTCAGCTCATGAGCTCAGAGTTCCAGCCACAATGGACGGTTTCCAGCTTCTTCATAAACCTCTCAATTCCGTCCTGCCCCAGGGCCTTTGCCCTCGCTGCTCCAGGATCCTGGGCCATCCCCTTCCATGTTGCCTGAGGACTCCTCCCCTTAAAAGTCGCTTTCCTGGGACTTCCCTGGTGGTGCGGAGTTAAGACTCCGCGCTCCCAACGGCAGGAGGCCTGGGTGTGATCCCCGGTCAGGGAACTAGATCCCGCAGGCATGCCGCAACTAAGAGTTCGCATGCTGCAACTAAAAGATCCTGCGTGCTGCAACTAAGACCCGGCACAACCAAATAAATAAATAAAATAAATATAAAAAACCAAGCCACTTTCCTGAGGCGGTCCCTGACCTCCAGATGGAAAGGCCACCCTTCCCGATCCTGCACCCCGTGCTCCCTGGGGTGGCCCAGCTCCCAGCGGCAGTCTTGCTGTACGTGCGTATGTGGACAAGCGTCTCCCCTCGCCGGCCATCAGCCCTGACTGAAGGGTCACTGTTCACAACCCCTGCACCAGAAGAGAGGCAGGGCCTGCTGGGAAGCCTTCGGTTTGGTCTTAGGCAAAATTCTCACAACGGAAAGAAAGCAAGGAGGAAGGGAAAGAGCGTGTGCTCAGCACCCTTCACAGGCTGCCTCGTCCCATCCTCCCGCGTGGTGGGGGGCAGGTGGTCAGCAAGCATGATTATCTGTAGCCCTTTGTTCAGCAAACAGGCTGGGACTGTCCCCGTATGAAGTGGGCTGTCTGGAGCAGGAAGTAGTGAGCCCTCCGTCATGGGAGGCATCCAAGCTGAGGCTGCAGGCATACCTTGCATGAATGTCATGGAATATTCTCCAAGGTTCTCTGACTCTTGACGGACCTCTGGTATGCCAATGGCACAGCTCGGTGCCAGGGACAGGAGGGGGCACACGCAGAACAGGATACAGGTGCTCAATCAGCTCCACTGGGGCCAAGGGTAGAGTCCTCGGGGACAGAGGGGCCATGGAACGGACCATGTGGACCCTCTGGTGTGCGGCTCCAGCAGATGGGGAGGCTTGCTGCGGCCGCACCTCCCCGTCCACTGGCCCCAGCCTCCCCCTTGCCCTGGAGGCAAGGCAGCCCCAGAAATGGCCCATGGCCCCTGGCCGGCAGGGCCTGGAGAGTAGAAGCCCGAAGCACTGCGGGGCCGTAGGGAGGAAGCTGGGCCACCACTGCCACCCAGAGGCTGGCGGTGAGCCAGGCTGCCCAGCACGGGGCAGCCCTCGATCCTGCCGGCGGGCCAGCCGGGTCCACAGCTCGGGGAAGGGTGAGTAGCGGGTAGCAGCAAGTCCCTCCGCAGGCTCAGGGGGGCTTCAGGTCAGACTCCGCGGCCAGGAGAGGGTACGGAGTCACCCCAGGCCCCCGAGAGCCAGCTAAGGGCGGCCACAGCCTCAGGACCCTCTGCCCACTCACCCCAACCAACCAGGAGGCTCTCCGCCTCACCGGGAGATGCCTGGGCTCGCCGGGAGGGGGGGTTCTCCTTGGGCAAGGCCTGCTCCTCCCTGGGCCTCGGCAGCCTCGCTCGGACAGGGCCCTGAGCCTGAGACGTTCTCCAGCCCAAAGCCCCTGACCTCCCCTCACGGAGCCTCACGGCATCCGCCTCCCGTCCTTCATTCCCTCCTCCTGCCGGTGACCTGGGCTCCATGGACGGCACACACGCAGACTCACCACTGGGGCCACGACGGCTCGAGCCACGACATCTTCCTCCCCCACCTGAGCCGAGGCCAGGCCCTGCCTGTTTGTCCCATTTCCCCTGAAAGAAGAGTCATAAAAACAAAGGCATAAGCGCGTCCTCAAAGCATGGGCTGGCGGGGCTGCTTTTCCTGGGACAGGTGGGCAGGAAGGAGAGGACGAGGCCCGCTCGGCAGCTGGGCCCTTCCGCCATGTTGGCTCCCCCCAGAACTCCCGCTGTGGCCTCACGGGGCCTCCGCTCCCACGAACCTCTAAACCTGCACATCCCGGCTGTGGCTGCCGCTCAGGACCCCGACTCGCCCAGACAGCAGTCGGGGGTCGAGCCCCAGTGCCCGGCAGGGGCCCCCCAGCCCTGACCGGCTCCAGTTTACAGACGAGGACGTGGAGGCCCAAGGAGGAAAGTGACTTTGCGGTGGCAGGGCCAGAGTCACCCAGAGCAGCAGCCAGCACGGAAGGAGGGGAGTGGGGGGCTCCCTGACCGCCCCCCCGACGCTCAGCCACGGGGCCATGGGGCTTGGCGGCAGCAGCCACTGCCCTTCAGAGGAAACTCACACCCAGCTGGGGCACCGCCCAGCCTCTGCCACCTCTAGGCCAACCTCACGGCTCCAGAGTCTCCCTCTCCTCCGGCAGCAGCTGAGCCCGGCTTCCCAGCTCGCCAGCCAGGACCAGCCACCAGGAATCCTCACATCCCACCACGGGCCTCGGCTGTGCCCCTGGCCCCTCGGAGCCCTGCCCTGCCTGCATAACAATGAAGGCGTCCACGCCCGGGGGGTCGCCAGGGCTGCTCTGGGTTTTGCCACCGCGCCCACTGTGCGTGTCTGGAGCAGAGGCCCTGCACCGACGAGGTGCACGGCCTCACGCACCCTTCCGCCTTCCCTTCTTAGATCAGGAGCGCAGGGGCTGAGAGGGACCTAAGAAACACCATTAATGCAAACCCTCCCACACACGTTTATCAAATGGGAAATTATACCCAGAGCGGGAATGTGGCCGTTCTCCTGGTCCCCAGCCCTTCCCATCAAACGCGTTGGTCTCTGGGCCTGTGATGGTCCACGCTGTGCCCTGGGCCCCGGGGAGGCCTAGGAACTGGGCTCGAGGCCCAGCAAGAGGGCCAGGGTCATACGAGGCAGCGTCCACACAGACAGGAAGGAGGGGGCAATGGCCTCATTGTGGACAAGACCGTGGCCGGCACCACGCTGACCCTTAGTGGACATTCCTTCTTTGTATCCTCACCACCGCTTTAGGAGGGGTCATATTCTCCCTGATGTACACGAGAGGAGACTGAGGCCCAAGGTCACCGGGTAACCCCAGTACACATGCCAGAGCCCCTGGGCTGGCTCTTAGCCACGGCACTAGTGTTGTTATCGTTACTGTTACTCTAGAATCATCGAGAGGAAAATGTCAACTTTTCTTCCTTTTTCTAACTTGTCCTGTTGATACCCTGCGGTTTGGGCAGCATCCCTGTAGTTGATGGCATGATTGCAGGCATCGGGAGGACAGGCAAATGCCAGAGGGGCATAGCAGCCCACAGGGCCCCCAGCTGGGTGTTGACACTTCAATTTTCCCCAAATAAGAATAATTACAATATTATGTTAGTCACCACTGACCACCACTGCCAGATGGTGGATGTCTGGGGCCCTGGAGGGCGCTGTGTCCTCAGCCAGGGAGGTTATGCAGACAGGCGGCCTCCCGTAGTGCTTAAATGACAAGCTCGAACCCGGGCCGGGCACCTGCCCAAATGCAGCCGGGGAGCTGGCATCAGTGAGCCCTACTCCAGAAGGCGTCGCAGCAGGGCCCCTGCTGGGCGTTCACCATGGGCCCCTGAGCTGCCAGCCCTGGGAAGGCCTGAGTCTGAGCTCGAAGGAGGGAGAAGGAAAAGGGCCTCTGCCCAGGGGGGAGGGCAGGAGGAGGGGTAGAGGGCAGAGGGGGCAGGGCACTCACCCCCAGAACTTTACCAAAGCAAGGAAGCTTAGGGGCCAATGACGCCAACCCCTTCATTGTGAAGACTGCCAGCAGGAGATCAGAGAGGGTGAGCAACTTGCCCAAGGTCACAGAGTGATAGGGTGAAAACTAAGTCCAGGGCTTCTACCTGCCAGAGCTCCAAAACTAAATCCAGAAGGAGGCTAACATTCCCAATGATGAAGAGGGCTGTGTGAAACAAAAGCAAGTGTAGAATCCATGCACGGCTGGCACGGCGTTTCATCCACGTTACGTGAGCAGTAAAGATACAAGGTGAACACTCCCTCAGACTCTGTGTTACACTTTAGACTAGAAAGGATGGGACAGAGTTTGGTAAAGAGGGGATAAAGAATAAGATCACTTAGGAGCAAATGTTCGCTGTCCTAAATAAGTTCAAACATTGGTCTGGAAATAACAAACCGAAATATTAATAGAATTTTCAGATGAAATTGCTTTAATCATTAAAAATGTGAAGGTAGTAAGATGGAAAAAAAAAAAAAAAAAAAGCTCAAGTCCAGAGCTTTTGCTGTGCACTTAACCCACCAAATATAGAATTGCTAATAGCAGAGGGAACATAAAGTTTCAGCACTGGAAAGGTCACAGACATCATCTATCCACCCAACCTTCTCTCCGTCCGTCCACATATCCTTCCCTCTATTCATCCAACCTCCCACCCGTCTACCCATCCAACCTCACATGCGTCCCTATCCGTCTACGCCTCCATCCTCACACCAACTCATCCATCCATCCACCCACCCATCCGCCCACCCTCCATCCATCCATTTTTTCTCCCACTCATTCACTCACCATCCTACCTACCTATGTATCCATTCATCCATTAACCACCCATCTGTCCAGCCATCCTTCCAGCCATCTTCCCATCTATCCATCCACACATATCTTCTCCTCCATCCATATACCCTCCAGCCCATCTCCCACCCACTCATACCCACCCACTCATCCACCCATCCTCTCTCAGATCCATCCATCCAAGGTCATTGGTGAGCATAGACCTGTATGTTCCAGGCTCTGATTCAATATACACACTCTAGAGTCATACGCATTTAGAACTGGAAAAGACCCCAGAACACAGCTTGTTCGACTCTGCCCATTATGCACATGGAAAAGCAAGGTGGGGCAGGTGGAAGAGATAAGAAGGAGGGGAATTCTTAAAAGTGGTGAAGGGCTTCCCTGGTGGCGCAGTGGTTGCGCGTCCGCCTGCCGATGCAGGGGACACGGGTTCGTGCCCCGGTCCGGGAAGACCCCACATGCCGCGGAGCGGCTGGGCCCGTGAGCCGTGGCCGCTGAGCCTGCGCGTCTGGAGCCTGTGCTCCGCAACGGGAGAGGCCACAACGGTGAGGGGCCCGCGTACCGCAAAAAAAAAAAAAGTGGTGAAGCTCTCACCACCCCCACCCCTGCCCCTCAGAGCCTCACCGTGCCACTGCACCCAGGGCCCTCGGCCTGCGCTTTCTGAATTCTGAATTCCACAGCACAGCACCCTTTCCCCTACTGGGGCAGCGGCACAAGCCCTAGACTTTTTCTTCTTCTCCCACCTGCCCTGGATTCTGGCCCGGACTCTGCCCGCACACCTACCAGGCTGTAAGTAGCAGACAGGCCAGGTTCCGTGACCTTCCCCATCACGCCTCTTCATGGTGCTGTGCAGGTGGGTGACCCACGTGTGTGTCCTGGGTCCTCATCCTGTCTACCCCCATGAGCCCTCACTGGACCTCAGTCCACCCATCTGTGCAATGGGATACTAAGACCAGCAGCCTCCCCCGCCCAGGGTTGCCCAGAGCAGCCCCGGGGGCAGGCGTTGCAGGCAGGGGGCAGTGAGCACATGAGTTGGCACCAGGCGCTGGGGGCTGGCCCCCAGGATGGGCTGTCAGTCAGCTTTGCTCCAAGCGCAGCCTGGGAACGGCTCCCCCCTCCCCTGATGACTCAGCCTGTCGACGCCTCCCGAGTCCCAGCCGCTGGCAAGTGGGGCACCACTCCAGCCGCCCCCAGGCCGAGGACTCAGCCCGCCCCGGGCACAGCCAGGGCAAGCACCTCCCAGCCCGGGAGCGAGACCCCAGAGGAGGGCACAGCCTGCCCGTGCGTGGGATTCAGTGTCAAGGGCTCTGGAGCCCAGGCCCGACCCACGAGAAGCCCATCCCCCGGGCTATCGTGACAAAGGAGGCCACCGAAGCCCAGGGAGGTGGACTGACCAGCCCAAAGCCGTGCAGCTCACAAGGGGCCCGTCAAGGGCAAGACCCCGCCAGCGCCTCCAGGGGAGCTTGTCCGCTAGCCGCTCTGCTGTCTCCACCAGCGCTGGGGTGTGACTCCAGATGGGTCTCCCGGGCTGGGCAAGGGCTTACCCCACCACGCCCATGCCCTCACCTTCTGACACTCACCCCCCTCATTAACCTCGTCTGGAGAGAAGAGGCTCTGCCCGCAGCAGGCTCAGGGCCAGATACTCCCTCTGGCAGCGTCCTGGCTCTGGACAAGGGAAACGGGCCCCAAGCGGCACCAGATACTGGCCCACGACCGTCGGTCCATGGGCGACTTGACCGTAAGTGGAACCCGGGTCTATCTGGTTGCAGGTCCAGGATCTCTTCCGGAGGCCCACCAGCCCTCAGCTGTCCCCTGATCTAGGCGTTCCTCTGGAGGGGACAGAGCCCTCGCCGTGGTCACTCCATGCAGCTCACTCACTCATTTATTCTTTCTCTCGTTCATTCATTCAGTCATCCATGCAAAAGTACGAACGGGGTCCCGAGCCTGCCCTGGGCGCGGGGAACAGAAAAAGCCAAGCCCGCTTCCACCGCCTGCAGACCTGACAGGCTGCTGAGGGGGGCCCCAGCCATCCTGCAAGGTGACTCGGGTATGGGAGCAGCTGCCCCCCGCCAACATTTCTTCTACCCCTGCCCCGAGCCGGCCCTCTTCCCTTTGCCAGCCCCTCCAGGGCCCTCATAAACGCTCTATGGCACCTGTAATGCCTTCCTGCATGCCCTCATGGCCCCTCGGGACCGGCTCCTTGTCCCCTCCTTGAACGCAGTGATTTGAACCCACTTCTGATCCCTGGGACCTAACACAGGACCAGGCTCACAGCAGACACTTGGCCAAGGCTTGATCAGGGAAGGAAGGAAGGAAGGAAGGAAGGAAGGCAGGAGAGGAGGGAGGGAGGGAGCCTTGAGAACCCGCCGGGGCCCACGTCCTGCAGAGCCCGTGCTCTAAGCTGGACCAGGCCTCTGTCATGCAGGAGGCAGCTGGATGCTCCCTCCCCCAGCCCTGGGAGGTCCTGCCCTGGGGTGCTCAGCAGAGACACATGGGTGGGGTGAGGAGGAGCTTTTGAAAAGTGCTGGGAGGAGGGTCAGGGCCATGGGCCTGCAGGGGCTGTCCTGGAACAGCCTAGGGCGGGTGGAGGACACAAGCCAGCCCTCTGTGGGGTTCAGGCACCGAGATCAAGACCCCGGATCTCAGCGGAGGCACCTGTGCCCGTAGGACCAGGAGTGGCACCAGGCCTGCTGGCCTTTCCAGGGATGGGGTGCCCACCTCCCTCCTCTGGCTAGTAGAAGGGGATTCCCTCACCCCAACAGTGAGAACAGAGCCCTTCGTCTGCGCCAGGATTTACTCTGGGTCTTGGGGACAGAAAATTCGGGCCATAGCTTGGGAGCCGTCACCGAGGGGGTCACAAGCGCACAGAGAGCAGGACTTGGGGGCCACACAGCTGGAGGCCAGGTGTGTGAGGACCCAAAAGAGCCTGGCAGGTCAGAGACCCCAGGAATGCGGGGCCTGCTCTTGGGACTGGGGGGTTCAGCAGGCACCTGCTTGAGCTTGGGTCAGGGCCCAGCCCCTGCTGAGAGGCCTGCCCTCACTGCCCGCCCCGGGCCGGCTCCGCTGAGGGGGCTGCCATGGGTAGTGGGAGGCTCTCCCAGGTGCAGAAGCCGCTGGAGGATCGGGCTGGAATCATCAGCTAATGGGGAGCGGACAGCGGGTCCCCGAGAGGAGAAGGCCCCGGGTTACCTGGGAAGCCGGACGGTACCAGGTGTGGGGTAGCAGCCCCAGCCGGGAACTGGACCACGTTCAGGCTGCAGAAGTGGCCGTCGGGCGAGAGAGAGGCCCAGGGCGAAGCTGCACGTGAAGTTCCTGTGTGTGGCGGCCGCAGGCCTGAGGTTGGACCCAGGGCAGCATTGTCCCCTGGAGGAGCCTGGGTCTCTAGACCCCGCCCACCCAGCATGGCCCTGGGATCAGCGTGGCTACATCAGCCGCTGCGCCACTGACCCTTCAGACAGACCTTCCCAGGACCCCTTGTAAGCCCGCCCGGGCCAGGACCCAAGGGCAGAGGGGAGCCAGGCGACAAGCGGAGGATGGCGAAGATGAAGGGGAGATGAGGTGATGGCAAAGGAGACACGGAGCTGACAGCGTGTCGCACTCCCCGGCCCCTGGAGCTCGTCCGACATTGATCGAGGGCTTTCTTCCACACCCCGGCGTCATGCCACACGACAGGCGGGAGCCTGGGCCCAGCCCTCAGGTGACCCTGAGCAGATCACAGCCCACAGGTGACGGCACGGAGCCTGGAGCCCGGGGCTGTCACACGGAGGGGGGGCAGGTGGTGACGGGGTGGGACCACAGACTGCGGGTCATGGCGGTGTGGCATGCTGGGCGGGCACCCGTCGTCCCCCTGTGGGTGGCAGTGGTGACAGCACGGTCGATAGCCACGCTCGGGCCCTGGGAAGCGAGAGGCGCGACTGTGGCCCCTCCAGCCAAGCTCAAGGTCGCAGGGAGGGGGGTGCCTTCTCCCTTGCCCGGGCCCTTCGTCCTTCGCCTGGCTGGAGGCACGAGGGCGGAGCCTCTTGCCACTGTTCTCGCCTCCCCTGGTCCCCTCGATCCCTTATATTACCTGATTCACGACATCAGCGTTTTAATACTTAAAGCGGATTTGAATTAGCGTAACTGGCCCTAAGCAGAGATAAATTAATGTTAGTGCATAAGAAGTTTCTCCAGACAATTAGAACCCGAAGTAAATTAAATTAATATGTAATCTTTCCTCTTCTCACTTCAGAGCCTGATTTCCAGATGGCGCTGGGGGAGGGGGAGGGGTTCAGACGGGCGGCGCTGGGTGGGTTGTGTGGCAGAGGTACACCCACTTGGGAGGGCGGCGCCCAGTACCGCCCTGCCCTCGGCCTCCTGGAGCCCAGGAGACAGAGGGGAAACCGAGGCACCGGGGCTTAGCCCTGGCTGGGAAAGACGGCTCAGCGGATGGCCACGGTGTCCAGGCGAGGACACTGAGCAGGGCGGCGGCCATGGGGGCCCCTCCGCATGCCCTCATCCCCTCCCCGGCGGGCTGGGAGAGCTGCTGCTGTGCACACCGAGAGCGGGGGTCTCTGTGCCGCAGGTGGCCTTGGGGAGGGGTCACAAGGCAGCAGCCCCGAGCCAGACGCTCATATACGCCTCTGATTCGGTCTCCCCGACCATATCCCAAATCGAAGGTGGCCGTGCCTGTCTCACACCTGGGGAAAACTGAGGGCCGCTCCCAAGGCCACCGAGGGGTAAGTGGCAGGCAGGGGCCCCATCCAGGGGCTCTGCCAGGAGGAGGAGGAGCATTCTGCCTTTGGGGGACGAGCCCCCGGCAGTCCCTGCTGGCGTGTTCCCAGAGTGCCCTTCAGGCGCTGGATGGAGGGGCTGGGTGGGCGGATAACACAAGCTCCAAAGTCCAAGAGGGAAGAATGGAAGCCCCTCCCCCGGGATGTCCAGCCCCAGCCAGTCAGCCTCTGGTGACCCCCTGAAAGCCCTTCCTGTCTTCCCTAGCAGCCCCAGCCTGGTCCACCGCAAGGGCTCAGAAAGACTGCCCAGAGTTTGTCCTCTGCCGTGCCCACGATCATGGGGCCACCAGGCGGCAGAGAGGGGCCTGGAGCCCCTGACTTGTGGTTCAGTTCAATCAAGGGATGCTTACTGAACACCCACGAGGTGCAGGATTTTGAGGGATGAACGAGGGCCGCCGAGGAGAAGAGAGACTGGAGATGCTCTGGGCGGGGTCCCTGGGCGAGGAGGCCTCGGTCACTGCAGCAGAACTCTCCACCTGGAGGGGCCCCCGATCTCTGCCCTCTGGGTGGGTGCCAGAGGCATCACCTCACTTACTGGTGCCCATGCCAGGGGCCAGCCATTCCAGCCACCGCTAGGGGGACGGTCGGACTGCTGCCTGCTTGCGCCTGCCCCTCTGGTCCCCTCTGACCAGCCTTTATCAGAGGGACATGGGGAGGGGGCCACATCCACGCAGACCCTCAGCACAAGGAGCCGCAGAAAGTCTTCTGAGGGCTTTGGAGCCACCGTGCTTCCCCTAGAACAGCTGGGGTGTCACCTGCGGTCACCATGCCCCCTCTATGTCCCGGCCGCAGGTGCCCAGTGCTAGCCTGCTGCCCTTGGCAAGTGCACAGTCTCCAAATGCCTGTCTCTGCACCATACCCCCACTGGGCCATCTTCATCCCCATTTTGCAGAGGAGGACATTTCGGGCTCAAAGCAATGAGTCAAGGTGACACAGAAAGAGGCAGGGCTGGGTCTGAGCCGAGGTCTCCAGCTTGCCCTGTACACCCCCCAGCCCGTTCCAGGAAGCAGCTCCCACAGGAGAGGCCGGGGCTAGAGGGACCCCAGTTTCCATCCCTGGTTCGTCCAGGTGGAAGGCGATGGCCAGGCTCTCCTAGGACCAGGCAGGGGTCACCAGGGGCATTTCTTTGCTCCAAGGACCACCTGGGACATTATCGTGGCAGAGGGCTCCTTAAGGTGTCCCCTCATCTCACAGAGAGGAGAACTGTTCCCAGAGAGGACCCGACCTTGGTGTCACACGTGGAAGGGGACGCAGGGCTCTTACCCCAGCGTCCCCAGGACTCCACATGGAATAAACAAAACCTCCTGGCAACAATGAGGAAAGCCACCCACCAGCCCCGTCGGGAACATTCGCCCTGCTTGGCGCCCCGAGTCCCTTGCCACTTTCCGCAGCTGTCCTGGCAGTTTTTGCTCAGGATTGGGATTTTTGGTGGGTGCTTAGGAGAGAGATGTCACCTGGGAAGACGTCTGCCAGAAAGCACTAAATCTGGATGCTGCAGCCCCCAGGTTCCCGCACCCCAGCCGGCCAGTCCTGCCCCGGCCGATTTCCCTCCAGCCGCCCTCAGGTGTGGCCTGGCCCCCAGGGGGACTGCAGAGGGAACACGGGACAGTCACAGCAGCCACGGCACCACGGCTGTGACCATCGGCAGGCCAGCTAGGAACACCATCTGCAGCACATCAGCACATACCAGCGCCCTGGCACTTCCGGGTCCCACGCTGGCCTGGATCCCGACGGGGACTTCGTACTCATTTTCTACACTGGCTGCTTTGCTTTATCTTTTGGGGCACAGGGGTTCAAGCTGGCTTCTCAGAGACCCTGTCTCCCTGTGTGGCATCCCTGAAACCAGATTGTACCCCGGTTTGCTAAACTGACAGCCGAGGGGCTGCTGCCTGCTGCCTGGCGGGGGGGGCACTCTGTGATTGACCGACTTCTCGGATATCAGACCCACGCTCCTAGGAGCCTCGTGTCCTGGGAGCCTCTGGAGAGATGCAGGGAATTCTCCATCGAAGGCTTAGTGAGCCCATCCTTGCTCGGCGGGGTGGGGACACCTGGCTAAGCAGTCATCGCTGCCGGCCCAGGCCGCCAGGCAGCGGGTCCTCACTCGCTGCGTGACCGTGGGCCAGTTGCTTCCCCTCCCCAGCCTCAGCCTCCCACGAGTCCAACGAGGACCCACAGGGGCTCCTGGGCTTGGCTACAAAGACCCACATCGACGTGGAGAAAGCACTTTGAACATAGAAGGTTCTCGGTAACTGCCAAGTCTCTTCCCCTGGGGAGGAAGGAGAGCACGTCCCACTGTCATCTGTGCCCAATGCCTTTTTCTGTGTTCGGTCACTTAAAATCGCTTCTCAAACGCACATCACATGCCAGCCCAACCCTGGGGATGGGGAGATGGCAAGACCCATCCTTGCCCTCGGTGAGCTGACGGGGTGGCGGGGGTGGAAGGAGCCAGCGTCCACGGGAGAAACCGCTGCGCAGGGAGCAGGAGGAATTACAAGGAGCCCTGGCGGACTCCCCGGAGGAGGCGACATGTGAACTGTTTTTTGGTTTTTTTTTTGCGGTGCGCGGGCCTCCCTCTGCTGCGGCCTCTCCCGTTGCGGAGCACAGGCTCCGGACGCGCAGGCTCAGCGGCCATGGCTCACGGGCCCAGCCGCTCCGCGGCATGCGGGATCCTCCCGGACCGGGGCACGAACCCGCGTCCCCTGCATCGGCAGGCGGACGCGCAACCACTGCGCCACCAGGGAAGCCCCAGTGAACTGGGTTTTGAAGTAGGAGAAAATGGGAAAAGATCCCAGCAAACTGGGTGGCCAGGGGGAGGGGGGCAGGTGACAGGGGAGGTAGAAGGGCGTCCAGAACAGGGGCTCTTGCCTAGCACGGGTCACCGTAAGAGGACACGCAGTGAGCTCTCTACTTGGATGGTCAGGGGAATGAATAAAGCAAACTCAGGGTCGTTTGCAGCTTTAACCATTCATAATGCATCAAATCATTTTCACAGAAATCATCTCCGTCCCCCACCCGACCCCTGGCACCTGTCGCGCAGAGGGAGGAAGCGCTGGCGGCCTCAGCGCCCAGCAGCAGGGGGTGCAGCTCAGTAGAGGCAAGTGTCTTGCTGGCAGCCATCAGCCGCGTGGCAGGACCAGGCTTGAAGCCTCAACGCCGCTCCCACAGCTGCCGGGCACGTAATCTGGCTGCAAGAGACAGAGCCCAACTCCAAAGGACCCCTCAAACCTGGTTAAAAAATGGGCCAAAAGACCTGGAAAAACACCGCACCGAAGAAGACGCAGAGATGGCAGGTAAGCACATGAAGAGATACTCCACATCATCTGACACCAGGGAAATGCAAGTTAAAACAATGAGATACCACCCCACACTTGTTAGAATGGCCAAAACGCAGAGCACTGACACCACCGAACGCTGGCATGGAACAACAGGAGCCCTCGTCACTGCTGGTGGGAGCGCAGGACGGTGCAGCCACTCTGGAAGGCAGTCTGGTGCTTTCTTACAAAACTAAACACACTCTTACCATGCGATCCAGCCATCGTGCTCCTTGGTATTTGCCCAAAGGAGCTGAAAATTTACATCCACACAAAAGCTTATACATAGATGTTTATAGCAGCTTTATTCATAATCGCCAAAAATTGGAAGCAACCAACACATTCTTTAATAGGTGAGTAGATAAAGAAACCATGAATATTTTTCCAGACAACAGAATATTATTCAGCATTAAAAAGAAATGAGCGGGCTTCCCTGGTGGCGCAGTGGTTGAGAGTCCGCCTGCCGATGCGGGGGACGCGGGTTCGCGCCCCGGTCCGGGAAGATCCC